>NW_019385702.1:197133-212491 GCF_000671375.1 Centruroides sculpturatus | reverse complement strand
CCAATATTGCATTTATAAAAAAGTAAATTCGAATACTACGAATATCTCCGATATCGTACCACACCTACGGTCACAGTGGCGGATGTAGAACCAAAGAGTGTAAAACCACTTACTCAAAAATTAGTAATATTTGAACAACTAATAAATACCTTTTATTAACACTTACAGGATGATTATATTGTGGACGGTCCGATAATCCACATTTTCCATTCCTAAATGTTTATAAAAACAACGTCTTGAAGTTGAAACAAAAAAATTAAGTTTTTTGTCAACTGTATCCTTTTATAGAGCCGTAGCTAGAAGTATTTTCAGCTGAGGCAGAAGGATAGATGTCCGCTCATATGTATACTTTTTATTTATAATAAGTATTAAATAAAATTAAATAAATAAATGATTTTGGAAACAAAATATATTTATTAGTTATTAAATAGAAAAGTCGCAGAACGCGATAATAGTACAACAGTAGTAGGAACATAAAATTACACAAATCTATATATATATCTATATCTATATCTATATTCTATATCTATCTATATATATATATAAATGGACGTGTATGTCCCTATATTTCACTTTTTCGCCAAAACTACACATCGCACGTGAATGGTGTTTGTATGTGGTAGTGGCCCCAAGTCTCCATTCGTGCATAGGGGTGGTTGCGTCTTGATAACTATAAGGGTGGGGGAGATATGGGCTTGAAAGTGGTTGAAAGTGGCTTTCTACTTCGAATGTTTTGTTCGAATTCGTTTAATTCGAACAAATTATGTTCGAATTTGTTCGAATTAAATTCGAACATAAAATTCGAATATTGGTTCGATTATAGAACGATTGNAGTTGACAGGAGTTTTAAAAAATCCATTAAAATATTTGATATTTTTATTCCGCTCTCCAATCTTATATTACTCGGGGATTTCAATGTTAAGCCAGTGATATTACGATTTCGTATATCCCATCTTTAAGAGGATGTAGAAAAAAACGCGTACAATTCTTGTATAACATCTATCCTTCTGCCTCAGCTGAAAATACTTCTAGGCCCGGCTCTAAAAGGATACTGTTGACAAAAAACTTATTTTTTTTTCTTGTTTCAACTTTAAGATGTTGTTTTTATAAACATTTAGGAATGGCAGATGTGAATTATCGGAATGTCCACAATATAACCATCCTGCACGTGTTAATAAAAGGTATTTTATTAGTTATTCAAATGTTACTAATTTTTGAGTAAGTAGCCCTCTTTGGTTCTACATCCGCTACTGTGGCCGTACAGTACGTGTGGTACGATATCGGGGGTATTCGTAGTATTCGAATTTACTTTTTTATAAATGCAATATTGGGGATCTCGTATATTGTAGAACAAGTACTCCAATATTTTAAAGTATTCGAGTGTTTGTTCTTAAATATTTGTCTATCTATATTAATAACAAATTTAACATTTATAAGATCTCGGATCCACATGGATTTTTTCACCGACTGTAGAACTAACCGACCTTTCACCGACCTTCAACCATCTACAGATGGTTAGTTCTAAGGAAGACTAAATAGTGAAATTGGAAACACTTATATAAAGAGTTTGATTTAACCAAGAATATTTCAAGGAGGTTTTGTTTCTAGATGAATACACGTGTAACGAAAGATAATTAGTAGCGTTTCCTCGAAATATTTGTTATAATCTGCATTACGAAGAACTATTTAGTTAAAGTCAATTTGAAATAATAAATTCCAGATGTAAGAGAAAATAACGAAGATGTGGGTATGTTCATTTTGGAATGCAAAATATAAAATAATTGAATGAAATTCAGAAACTTCAAGATTTTTCAAGAAAATTTCAAGAAAAATTTCATTCTTGATTAATTAGATGCTCGTTTTCTAACGATTGAAAATCAGGCTACCTTTTTCTATTGTGATTCTTTGAATTGACTAACGTAATTTCTGTTGGGATTAATACCGAAATTTGATATTTTCCATCATTTCAAATAACGAAAATCAGTCAACTAAACTTGCAAATGGTCATTTATTCAGTACATTATATCAGAAATGCTTTGGTTTTTTACAGAACAAAATTCTACCGAATTTGGTTCCGGGGAAAAAGTCAAAAGCTTCATTTCTTTTTCTCTTGATTTGTCTTTTCTTGTGCTTCTTCGCCTTCACCCTGTCCTTCTTCTTGAGCGCCTTCAGCATTGCCTTCTGTTTCTTCTTTCTTTTCCTCTGCGGCTTCGTCATCTTGCGCAAAGGCAACTACCAACAAAAACAACAGGAAGAATACTTGAAGTTTCATTTTTGTAGGGAAATACTTAGATTCTTATGCTGCTAGCTTTTGTATCTACGCTTATATACAGTTTGTCTGTTAAATTCCGCCAATCATCTTCGTGAATCTGCAACTTTTTGCTTTGGCAGTAAGTAAACAAAGAAAATTTCCTATTTTATCAGCTGAAATATTTACTTCCTCGTGTATCTAATTTTATAAGTATTTTAGTTATTTTGAATTATTAATTTCACATTAAACGTGTAAGCTATTCAATCTTGTATGTTTGGATAAAAACAGAACAATTATTATAATGCATAAAATAGATACGGAAATTAGTATTTGGAGTAATAACTTTCAAATATTATAATTTAGAAAGGACACGAGTGTGAACGTATGATGTTAAAACAATTGAATTATTTTTCTTATATTCTATTCACACAAAATTGACTCATACATTAAAAAAGCATATCAGATCGATTTTTTATCGTTTCGCGAAATTTATCTATAAATACACGTCACATGATGATAATGACATTGAGTTTATTCGTGAGATAAGTGCGTTATATCGGAGTAAAACTTGTCGGAATTTAGTTATAGTAGATTAATTTCCTTGGATGATAACGAAATACGCTCATTTAATTTTACTTTCCCGGCTGTTATAAATAACGGGAAAAATTTATTGTAATCGTATTAAATTTGACCCACCGGATTTTTTTTAAAAACAAATTTCGACGATTTGTGATCCTCTAAACCAAAAAAATCGAAAAATGGCGAAAATTCTCGAAATATGAATGTGTTTGTGTGTTGGCGTCTATTCGTTTAATGATTGGGTATAGATTAAGAAAAAAATTTGGCATGGTAACTTGTATGTAAGGAACATTGAACTGAAGGGGAAGGGAGATACTGGGAAGTCACCGTCAACTGGCCGATGGTGAGTGGGAGATGGTCAACTGGGCTAAAATCACAACTCTTTTCTATTGATCTAATACCCGGTAAATAATAATATTCAAAAACCATTTAAAAGAACGAGTTTCTAATTTTGTGATATTTATACATATTTCTTTATTTATTTTTACAAGTAAATATAAAAGTCCCGAATGACAGTTGATGTGTACCCCAAAAATTAACAAATACTGTATACATAAAAACAAACACAACAATTACATAAAGTTAAAAATACATTACGTTATACATTAAATACAATATAAATTAAATCAAGAAAGAATAAAAGTTCCTGGAACGAATTTGTTTTGGAAGAACCGATTTTCGAGACTACATTACGTTGTTGGGCTGCAGTTTGAAAAAAATTGTAGACGTATAAATTCCCACTGTCGTTCGCCTTTCTGTCCGCTTGTCCGTCCGTCTATCCCACTGTCTGTTTGCCTTTAATCTCGAAAACGGAGTTATATAGATGTAAGACAAGATCAGATATGGAATCCTTGGGGGCAGAGATCCAGATTAACTATATACGAACGTTCTATACTAACCGGAAGTCGTGTTATTTTAATTCAAAAAATTTCCTCTGAAAAGAGTTGGATCGATGATCGACACGACTCCATTGCTAACGGAAAAGGGACAAGCCACAACTAATTTGAGGTGAAGACAGTGGCGGATATAGCACTTGAGCAGCCCCAAACGGTATGTAGATCCCTATATATCAAGGGTGCACAGAAATTAAATTATCATCATAAATTTTTTAATACTTTTTCATCAACAATGACCACTTATTATATAGTAAAAATAGTTAATATTAATAATATAATGATGATGATGATAATTTATAGTACAGGTAACCCCCGTATAACACGGCACTTCTATAGCACGGATTCACTCTGACACGGTTCGAGAAATGGATAAAACCCTCGTACAACATGAAATGTAATAAATTTTTACATACTTAAGTACTAATAGTTCACGAAAATTATTATTTTCGTGAACTATTAGTACTTCAGTGTGTAAATTTTCTTTTCTCGTCTCCATACACATGGTCCTTCGCGAAAATTGTTTCAATTTTGCCAGATCTCGACGCTTCTGCTTCTGGTGTTGCCAGATGTTTTTCCCTTATTCCATAAGTGCTTAGCACCATATAAGGAAATTTATAAAGATCTTTTAACTAGAAGCAAGCAATCTAAAATTACATACACTTTTTGCAAAAGGTAAAGCATGAATCTGAAAATAATGCAGAAAAATGCTCAGAGGAAAACGATAACTTGACAAAAGTAAAACGCTCTCGGTTAATAGTGCTTTTAGTGATGACAAAGAAAACATTGTTTAATTTATATTAATATGTAAACACTTAAGAAAATTTTAATAGAGATATTTATCTTAATTATGAAAATATAGTAGCATGTTTTTTAATTTTTGGAACCTAACCCTCCTTTTCGTACTAGTTCTTTGTTTCGCATAACACGGCAATTTTTTGGAACGTAACTACCGTGTTATACGGGGTTTACCTGTATTACAGTAGAGCGTCGGTTATCCGAAACATCTGTTATCCGAAAGAATTCTAGTCGGCATATTTAAATTTTCGCTAGTGCTGTGGCGCTGCAATCTTCGGCTATATCTTGGGCTATTCCATTATTTTTTTGTTGGTGTGTGTTTTAGCTGGCAGCACTGGCACTTTTGTGTAGTGTTTTTCTAAGGACTGTGTGTCCTGCTGAATCGAACATTTTTGATACTAGATTAACTTCTAAAGTATGATTTTTTTGTTTTTATATTTTTCAATATATTTATTTTGTTTGTAAAAAATAAAGAAATAATTTTGAACGATACAATAGACACCATTATTATTTTAAAAAGTTTACATTAGGCTTAACATTGACGAAAATTCAACTCGAAGCGACACGCAACGGAGAAAAATTTCGACATGGGATATTTTTTCGTACATAATCGTTTATCCGAAAAATAAGTTATCCGAACAACCCTAGTCCCCAATTGATTCGGATAAACGACGCTCTACTGTATTTGTTTTATTGTAATCAATGTAACGTAATTGATCAGTAATTAATCAATGTAAATATTTCTTTATTTCTTACGTTTTTTTAATATAAGATATAAAGTTTGTCATTCAACACCATTTCATAAATAAATATACAGTGGTGCCTCGTATAACGTACTTAATCCGTTTCAGGTGCACGTCCGTTAAGTGAAAAATCCGTTATTCGAAACGCGTTTTCCCATAGAAATACATGTTAAAACATATAATTCGTTCCACAGCATAAAATAACCGTACTGTACTATAAAAAAATGAAAATGGAGCAGTCACCAATTATGCCGGTAGTCAGATGGGTAGTCAGATGGTAGTCAGATGTCGTGAGGAGGAGGTGGAGGAACACTTTTTTTACACATTCTTTACGCACGTTTGAGCTGCATTTTCGAATGGTACCGGACTTTGAAACGTATTGTTAATAATCTATGACAGGGATAGGCAACTTCTGGAACGTGTGCCAAACGTGGCACTTTACATACAATTCACCTTTAAAATAAATTTATATTTGACATCTTCGTCGAGTTGTATATTTTAATTTAATAGAATACAATTTTATTGAATAGAGCAATACTAAATCAAAATAGAATATAAAACAGTCACTATGAACTGTTTTAATAAACAATAAGTAATAAAAGAATGAAAGAAATATATTTCTAAGACACTTGTACCTGCAATACCCAGACTTTTAAGCAGGCTGCCAATTTAACGGAAAATCTGAATATAGCTTTTACGTAACATCGTCAATCTTCTTCTTCTTCTTCTTCTTCTTCAGCTTTTCCCACACTATGTAGAGTCGCTGTTTCTTATGAGTCGTCTCCACTGCTCCCTGTCCTGGGCTGCCTCCACATTCAGATGCTTTTATCTCAAGTCCTCCTCCACAAGATCCATCCACCTTTTCCGCGGCCGTCCCCGCCGCCTCCTCCCCCTCACTCTCATCTGCATAACCCTTCTTCCCACATACCCTTCTTCCCACCGTACCACATGACCAAACCACTTCAACCTCGCATCCTGTATCTTTGCTTCTATGTTTACAACTTTCACTGTCCCCCTCACACATTCATTTCGAATGTGATCCCGTCTCGTAACCCCACACATCCAACGAAGCATCCTCATCTCCGCCACCTCCATCCTTTTGACATGGGTTTTCCTCAAGCTCACAGTCTCAATAGCGTACAGCATAGCTGGTCTCACCACCATCCGATAAACTTTCCCTTTCAACCTAAGTGGCACCCTCTTATCACACAACACTCCTGACATATCCCTCCAATTCCGCCAACCAGCCTGAATCCTGCCTGTCACCTCCTTATCCACACTTCCATCCTCAGCCATAGTTGACCCCAGGTACTTAAAGGTATTGACTCTTCGGAATACGTCACCCCTCAACTCCAGATCACTCTCCCGGGCACCATCCTCCTCCCCACTACACATATACTCTGTTTTACTCCTGCTCACCCTCATGCCCCTCCCTTCCAACACACCCAACCACCTTTCCAATTTAACCCTCAGCTCCTCTTTTGTTTCGGCGCACAGAACGATATCATCTGCATACAACATGGTCCAAGGTGCCTCTTCTCTGACCTCGTCCGTGATCACCTCCATCAGTATGTTAAACAAAAAGGGGCTCAGTGCTGACCCTTGATGTAAACCAACTCTCACCCTGAAGCACCGGGACACTCCTACACAGCTCCTAACCTTTGTGGCCACATCCCTATACAGTTCATGGATCAATCTAACATACTTTTCAGGAACCATCTTTTCCCTTAGACACCTCCAGAGTTCTTGTCTAGGCACCGTGTCATAAGCTTTCTCCAGGTCAATGAATGCCATATGCAGCTGTTGTTGCTTCTCCCAGTATTTTTCCAACATTTGCCGAAGGGCAAAAATGGCATCGACTGTTGATCGTCCTGGCATGAATCCAAACTGCTCTCCTGAAATGGTCACCTCTTCTCTCAACCTTCCTTCCAAAACCCTTTCCAAAATCTTCATCGTGTGAGACATCAACTTTATTCCTCTGTAATTTTTACAATCTTGAACATCCCCTTTTCCTTTGTAGATAGGTACAAGTATACTTTCTCTCCATTCGTTAGGTATTTCCTCCTGCTCAAAGACTTTTTTGAATAGGTCCCATAACAGATCAATACCCTTCTTCCCCAATGACTTCCACACCTCTACAGGGATTCCATCCGGGCCCTCCGCTTTACCGTTCTTCATCCTCTTTAGGGCCCTTTCCACTTCTTCTCTAGTGACCATCTGTACCATGCCCATGTTTCGGTTTCCCTCCTCTCTGTTCATTCTTTCATTCTCTGTATTCAAAAGTCCTTCAAAGTATGCCCTCCATCCTTCTCTTATATCGTTCTCCCCTCGTAGGACCATCCCCGTCGTGTCCTTGATCTGCCTTACATGCGAAATATCCTTCGTTGCCCTATTCCTGAGTTTGGCTAAACGATATATTTTCTTCTGTCCTTCCCTTGTATCCAACTCCTCGTATAAGTTCGCATATGCTCCTGCCTTTGCCTGTGCCACCACTCTCTTAGCTTCACGCTTTGCCGCTTTATACACTAATCTATCTTCCTCTGTACGTGACCTGTCCCACTTCCGTTTTGCCTCCTTTTTTGCCTTAACAGCTTGTTGCACACTTTCATTCCACCACCAACCTTCCTTTTGCACCCTAATCTTTCCAGATGTTACACCAAGCACCTCCTCTGCACAGTTCCTGATAGCATTGGCATTATATGACCACCAGTCCTGCACCCCTTCCCAATCTTGCGAGATTTGTATCAACACCCTCTCTACATAATCCGCCCTCACCCTCTCCTCCCTCAAACGAAACCACTTAATTAGCATCGTCAATAATAAATTTCCCAAAAATTTCGGTTGACACGTGAGAAAATTTTGCTTAATAATTTTGGCGATTTTGGCTTTGCACACTTAAAAATTTCTATCCCTGATCTAGGACTTTTTGGTAGGGCGATTGTATTAGTATATGCATAACAAGTACGGTATAGTACATACTATACCTGAACGTGATATTACTCACTGTTTCGGGAATTAAAGCTTATCATTTCTTGTCGTTTGTATTAAATATCAGAGTAAAAGATTATTCGCAATTATATCTGTGATTTCTAACGTTCAACTAGCATAAACTCATTATCTGTTGAATCATACAAACTGCTTTCGACATTACGTACAGTACAGTACAGTACAATAATTAATATATTCTGATGTTTATTTACCTTCATAATTTTTGCTGTCTATCTTCAGAATAATTTTTGTTGTGAAATATGTTGTTTTATGGTTTGAGTTAATTTTAAAACTTTTCCGAAGTAAAAAGAAAACTTGTTTTGAAATGTAATAACTTAATATGAATAAAAGTGATCTGCCTTTTAAATCTAGACCTATAGAACTGTATTACAGATGTTGAGTAAGTTATACAATCATCAAAGCGGTGGTTAAAATTTATTCCAAAAATAGTTATCAACAGAAAATTTAGAGGCGATTAATGCCTAACTAATATTTCAAAAAGGCTAGCAACAAACTTGCTAGATTTTTTGTAATATTGTTAGGCATTAGTACAAAAGTTGCATAACTTTTCCGGCTTTTATGAAATTTTATTTTAAAAATAACTTTTGTATTATTAATCAAATACTGTAAATAACTAAAGTTGTATGCGGCGTCATTATTTTAAGGTTACTTTACAATAATAATCTTTCTTAGACATTTGTCTGCTGTTTGTCTAATAAGCCTTCTGTATCTTCGGTGTATAAAATAAGCTTAGAATCGATTAGGCCAATTGAACAAACTGAAGTTAACGTTCTTAATTTCCTAAAGCTTTGTGTGCTGATTGCAAAACGCCTAAGAAATGCCAGGGTGGAAAGCAAATGAAGATGATTTTCCAATTTTCCAGATTCATTGTAAAATGAAGACGCCTTTTACAATGAGCTGGATTTTCCAATTTGCCTATAACATACCAGTATACATAACAGCCGGGAAAATAAAACCGTAAACAGCATCGAAAGTTTTGAGATTTTATTATAGGGCAAATTTCAGGAAATGAGACCTTTCTGCTCAAATCTGAAAAATAAGCTTTATCCAAGATAAAAATATATAGAATTTAATGGGGAAAATGAAGAATATAAAATCGTACGTTATATGCAGAGTGTATGTTGCAATCACTTGCCACTATATATAATTTTTTCATAATGATCAGTTCTACCAATATCATACAAACTGCTTAGTAAATACACTTATTACGTCAAATAAAAGAATTGTATTATTAATTATTTAACACAATAAATCGGGAAGCTAAATTTAGTAATGTTGAAGTAATATATAATTTTAAAATCACATACTTTTAATGCAAAAACCAGGGAGACTATCCGATTTTTTTGAAAGAGCGATATAAACTGTTGTTTTTCTTTTTTTAGAAGAGACAGTTGCATATGTGGTGTGGCTGACTCGCCATTGGATGCGTTTCATATTATCGCTGTTTGTACTTTTTTGTCAAAATTACGTGAGGAGACATTTGGGGTTCCCTGTTTTTCATTTAATCAGTTTAAAAAAGTTATTTCTGATTCTGATTTATTTTTTAAGGCTTAAAGTGAAAGTAGTGGTTATTTTTATGTAAATTTCGGTTTGGGGCGTGGTCTGCCTATTATTTAACCTGTGGTTGCTTGGACTGCTTGGGAGACTATCCGATTTTTTTGAAAGAGCGATATAAACTGTTGTTTTTCTTTTTTTAGGTAAGTTTACTTTATAAATATGTCCCAGACTCGGAAGAGGAAGACTTTTTCTCCAACCGTTCCGGAAAGATCAACAACTAGATTTAGGGGTGAGACTACTTCTGGTGAAGAGGATATTGCGAATTTATTACAGGATTCAAATTTTGATGTGGCGGAAGGAGTTAGGCTTCTATTGCGTTTGCATGTTTCGTTGAATGGTAAGGTTGATGAATTCATCAGAAGACTGGATCACCTGACAGAGTGGCTCAAAAATGTAGATGAGGCGTTGATTGATTTCGAGGTGAGGTTGGGGGAGGTTGAGTCAAAGGTTGGAGGGGAGGTAACCGGTGTTGGGCATTCGGTGAATACGGATAAAATTCTTACAAAATTGTCTTCTTTTGAGAGAGAACTGGATGCTATGGACAATCAGAGAAGGATGAACAATGTTGTTATCCACGGATTGGAAGAGAGGAAAGAGGAGTCGTCTTTGGAAATATTTGATACTGTTAGTTTTTTTTCGGTTAATACTTTGAATTTATCCTCATTACATTTTGTAAACGTGCATCGGATTGGGAAGAAGGTTGGAGATAAACCCAGACCAGTGATTTGTCAATTTGGGTCTTTTAGTGATAAATTAAGGTTTAAAAAGGCTGTATTTGAGAATCGGAATCTTAATGTTTCTGTGTATGATGATTTTTCTAAACGTTTAAGGGATATTAGATACAACCTAAGGATTTTTGGAAAGAAAAAAAGGGAGGAAGGAGCAAAAAATGTTCGGTTAAGTTATGATAAGTTATTAGTAGATGGAGTTCGGTATAAATTTGATGAAGTATTGGCCAAGGTGGTGCCGATCTCATAGCAACCACCAATGACTTCTGTGTTTTCTATTATGGCGTGGAATTGTGCTGGGATTGGTAATAAACCGCGGTCCTTTTGGAGTTATCTATTAAAGTATGATGTGGTTTTTTTATCGGAAACATGGTTTGTTAAAGGTGGGAGTAGATGTTACTGGGAGGAATTAAGAGAATATCATTGTATTGTTGGTGATGCCTTGAGGTTCACAATAGAGGTAGACCTATGGCTGGCTGGTTACTTTGCATTAAATCTTCTTTGAAATTTAATATTATTTATAGAGATAGTTATATTGTACTGATTAATATTTTGCTACCGTTTGGAGAGTTTAATATTTGTTTTGTTTATATACAGGAACAAAGATGGCAAGAAATTTTTGATGTATTGTCCCGGTTTGAGATCGATGACTCTAATTGGATTTTGTTGGGTGATTTTAATGCACGGATTGGTGACCATAATATAATTTCGACNCAATTATGCCGGGTAGTCAGATGTCGTGAGGAGGAGGTGGAGGAACACTTTCTTTACACATTCATACAGATACAGACTTTGTACACATTTCAGCAGGTCTCTTTTTATTGTTTTTTAATCGGAGTCAGATTCAGGAGATGCTACCGGAGATTGCAGGGTCATCTCCTGTTATTTCATCCTTTGTTTTTTGGCAGCATGCTTCTTGAAAAAATGTCCAAGGTGGTCTGTTTCTCTCTCTTCTTCAACACCTGTCGGAAATGACAGGCAAGGGTGTCATTGTAGAGATCATTGATCCTGTTTGCCTCAGCTCTGTTTGGATAATGAGTGTAACTTCTTAACCTCTCCCTATTTGACAAGGAAGTTTTTGTCAACTTTCACTCCTTCTGATGATGTCTTACTTTGTTTCAATTGAAATCACCTTTCTGTTTTTTAGAAGCCATGATTTGCACAACACTTGAATAAATGTAAATACCCTGCACTGAGGTGATGTACGTAATAAACAAGGGAGCAATCCGAATCCCAACGGGAGCTCTGTACTTCAGATATAATAATAATATATTATAAAAATAGCAGATTGTCATTGGCAACGGCAAAAGAGTGGAAACATCATTCGCACTTGTTCGCAGAAAGCCCGTTGTTCACCTCACATAACTGCCGAACGGAAAGTCCGTTGTTCGCAACCAGTCTGTTGCTCGAGTCACGTTACGGCCAAACAGAAAGTCCGTTGTTCGCAGCGTCCGTTATTCGAGGCGTACATTATACGAGGCACCACTGTATTTCAACTTTGATTTTGATGTTATTAAAAATAAATTGTAAACCCCAAGTTAAAGATTTATAATGTAACAAAAAATGGGGCCCCATTGGACTTCAATAAACCCTATGCCCCGAAAAAGCTAGATCCGCTCCTGCCCAAGCGCAATTCAATTTTGACGCTCCCCTCTAAATATTTTTATTACCCCTACACCCTACAGTGTGCATTCTACGCGCACGCTTTTTACTCTGGTAGGCACTATACCGGTGGTCCAGAAAGAGCGAGACATTGAGAAGTAACATTGAAAATGAACCAATATAAAATTACGACTGCCTGGCTGTATTTAAAAGGTTACTGATGTTCAGACTGTATTAATTACTAGCAGACCCCGCCACGCCTTGTTGTGGCTCAAAATGTATCTATTATAAATGTGTTATAACACTTCCCTCGGTGGGGGGAATTTTTCGAAAAATTTCTTCTTAGTGTACATTCTGTTGACGTACCCTATTAAAACGCAATCAAAAACGCAAAAACCCGCATCTAAAATAGTATAATAAAAGCCAAGTTCTTCACAGTAAGCCTGAATCCTGTCCCTCTCCCGGGGAATATCGAAAAATCCCTTCTTAGTGTACATTCTGTTGACGTACCCTATTAAAATGCAATCAAAAATGCAAAAAACCGCATCTAAAATAGTATAAATAGAAGCAGAGTTCTTTACGGTAAGCCTTCCCCGTAAAGAACTGTCCATCCCCCATGTTTAACGGAATAATATACAGCCTATGTCCACCCTGAAGTTCCATTCTAAATATTGGTGAAAAAATTTTTGAAATCGGATTAGTAATTTTGGAGATTACCTGCTGCATCCAAACTTACATACATACAAACATTACCTCTTTATAATATTAGTATAGATGAAAATTGAAACTTATTGGTACAAGAATTATTAAGTTTCAATAGGTAAAAGTGTTAAAAACATAAAAAAAAAATTAGTAATTCATGGATATAAAAATAATTTATTTTTAAATTTACTACTGATTAATAAAAATCAGTATTATTTTGTTATTTTCAGTGTATTTTGTGTATTTATATTCAGTATTATATTATTTTGAAAGCTGAATTTTGAGGTTTTCTTGATTTATGAGGCTCTAGACGGGCGATTCATGCGCCTATGCAGAAATCCGTCACTGAATGGAGAAAATATATTTTAAATTAAATAAATTAAAAATATGATTAAAGTTTTCAGCCCGGCGTTCTGATAATGTCATAATAATAACTAATTGCTCGTTTCAAAACATTTCCTTTCCTTAAATTGGAAATAACTCATAATTCATAGTTCGTAACTTATAGCTCACACCTGATATGTATTAATCAAATTTATATTTATATATACAGTAATTTATCAATATTTAAAAATAATATATATCAGCCAAATCGTACGTTATGAGTGTAAAACTTTTTAAGTTTCTGTCTCCCAGCTGTACCGTATTCTACTTGGTCAGTTTTACAGAGTGGGTCTAAATTGTTACTCGTTTTGCTATTTATAATATATTTAAAAACTCATCTCTACCCTGAAAATTAAGCTTTTTTGTCTTTTTTTATAATAATCATATAAAAGATAATACCGTATCATGTCATAACACAAGGCGCCACACAAAATTTTAACTGTTAGCCATTTCATAATGTTTTTAAACTTAAATATTTTCTTAAATAGCGATTTTTTTATCATCATTCAACAAAATTACATATTTTTTATGATTAAATTTTTCCCTAATATAATTAAAAATTATCCCACTTCCTAACGGTTCTCGTAATTTACTGTTCTAGTGCCGGGAATGTTCAGCAAGAGCTCTTGCCATAGGCTTATTTTTTCTGAAACATTGTCAAACATGTAGGCTGTATATTCAGAACTGTTCTTTTTTAAATTTAAATTACTAAATAAATGATATGAAATTTTGCTTATTTAATAATACAACACTGCTATTTTGAATAAACTGTTAAAAACTGTTAAAAATTATATAACTGTTATAAATATAACTGTACTATATAACTGTTAAAAATTAGTTTGGTGTCTTCTCTAATATAGAAAAAGGCGATGACGTGTGTGTTTTAAATACTCTACCTAATTTATTTATGTGTATTTTATTCCAAAAAGAAAAACTGCGTGTTTAAGTTAATTATACATTGGTGGTTCGATCTGCCGCATTCTCCGGAAATTCGACGGCGTTGTACCTGAGACGCTATCGTAAAGTAGAACTCATTCTGCCACGTGTAAGAACGATCCGTGTCACTACTTATATAAATACTGTACGCATACATAGCTACAGTTGATTTTGTTTCTGCTTTTCCGTGTCCAGACACGCAAAGATAAAGATTTACTTTTATTCAGTAGCAAATACGAAGTAAAGGTACGACGTAAAAACATTACAAATTCAGCCAATTGATTTTGAATTTTGAGGTTAGCTGATAATTTAACTTATCAACGTATGCTATTTATCTTGAATTTACGAGACGTATTAATTTGCTGGATTTTCAATAGGCTCTATCTATTACAACAATAGGAAATAATTATTTAATAATTTTCAATAATATTTGTAGAAATACGAACAATTATTTTATTGTGATATCGTCACTATGCCAGGCTGCAATTTTTTATGATATTTTTAAAATTTATTTAATTTAAAAATATTCTGTCTACCTTAGATTTGTAGTGGCTTTCCCCTGCACATCATACTTTTTCTTTAGCAATCGAGTCGTGCCGGTGATCTATTTAACTCCTTTCGAAGGAAATTTTAGAATATCGTGATATAAGGTTTGAATTTAAAGTTCATACATAGTTAATCGGAGCCTCCTACTCTTACTGTTTCCATGTCTGTCGCCGGCTTTCATCTGTCTGACTCCGTTCTTGAGATTTAGCAAGGAAGGACAGACAGACAAACGACAGTGGGAATTTATAGGTCTACAATTTTTTCAAATTGCAGCGCAATAAATAAAAGTTTACTTTTATTTATTTACTTTACTCGTATTTTCAAAAACTACATGCTGTTATTTGCTGATTCATCAACCGCCATTTGAAAACATTAAATAAAAAATTTCTGAAAACTAGTAAGTGAAAAATTTGAATTTATACATTTTACGCACGTTTCTCTGCATAAGCAGCGTTCTCCATCCCAAGTAATTGATTGGATTTCTATATATCAATTAATTCGTGTCTACATTTTCTTCGCTGACTTAAGTATTTCGTCAACAGATGACGAAGTCAGCTGTTGACAAAATACTTAAGAAAATAATAAACTAAATATGAATCTTACAAAAGAAAGATAATTTAAAATATATAT
>NW_019385702.1:162984-197056 GCF_000671375.1 Centruroides sculpturatus | reverse complement strand
TTTTTATATTTTTTTTTTTTAAATTATATATATATATATATAGATTGTACTATACAGTATTCACTTAATTACTGCGACAACGACAGGTCGCGAAATAGACACGCTATTATACTCCGTTACTACGACAGGTAGCACTTTTCTGCGTGGAGTTTACTAGTTTTTTCTCCTTTAGTACGTCATACTTTCCCTGTTAGCAATAGAGAATGTTGGTCATGTATTTTAATATCTTTCAGCGGAAATTTTTTGAATTAAAATGACATGATTTTAGGTTTTTATCGTATGTTCCTATATAGATAAGCTGGTCCTCTTTCTCTTACGATTTTCGTGTTTGGTCTTGACTTTCATCTGTCTAACTCTGTTGTTGAGATTAAGGAAGGACAGTGGAAGTTTATAGATCTACAATTTTTTTTAAATTTCAGTCCACTAAGCACCCTCCAGTAACCGAGTTGATAAAACACCAAACACCGTAGCTGGTCATGGGTTCACACTTGGCCAACGGACTGGCCACGTGGAGTTTTCTGAGGTTTCTTTGCATTAATGACACTTAAATTAGGGCCAGC
This sequence comes from Centruroides sculpturatus, assembly GCF_000671375.1. NCBI lineage: Eukaryota > Metazoa > Arthropoda > Arachnida > Scorpiones > Buthidae > Centruroides > Centruroides sculpturatus. The sequence goes on along the minus strand of NW_019385702.1, from coordinate 196,496 downwards.
TTTACATAAAAGTTTTTCCAGGATGCATCCTCCTTGGCAGATCTCTGACGTGTCACGATGCCGTAATCAAATAAACCAAATAAATTCTAATAATTTTTTTATAAGTGAATATCTACGAGGATATGTTTGGCTACCAGGAAACCTGGACATCCCCCCATTTCGTCTCTCTTATTAACTTATAAACTCATTGCCCGAAACTTCCTTCACTGTTATGCTGAAAGATGTTCTAACATTCAGTGAAACTAATGTACAGTACATGCAATGATTTCAAGGCACAAAGTAAAGCTCGAAATCCTGTTTTTTGTGCCGATGTTTATTTTTCCTATTTATTAACATGGTGACATTGCCACATCCAAATCTTCTTTTAGTTGTAGTCTGTGTAACGTACAATTTATTCACATGTCCAGTCTTACTGTCAAATCTGCTTTCGGTATTCTTATTCTAAAACTTTCAAAATTTACTTTTATTTACATGTTTTTGTTGAGCTTTACTTTTTCAATCTAGTTTCATCATTTTTACGGGATCACATAAAAGCAATTATTCTCGCATTTTTATAAGATGTTTTTATTTAAACAAGTTTTATATGAAATCTTTCTGATGTTAAGGTTAACAACTTCGATCACATGGGTGATCGAAGTTGCTAACCTTAACATCCGATGGGGGTCATCACAATCTATCCAACACGGACACTTTACAAATATTAATAGTAGACCATTAATAGTATTAATTAGTAGTCGTTGACCGTCCTCTCTTCTGGGAGGAGGTCAACTACTCCTTTTGGTCGAATTAACTACAACCTCATTCCTTTCTTCCTATCGGACCCAGCGGTATGATGGCATTCGAATAGAAAAATTACTTAATACGAGATTATCGGAGAGTACAAAATGCGTTTTAAGGGTTTCCGAGGGTGCCGAGTTTAAATATTTGGTTCGTTTTTTGCGAAATTTGATTCGTTGACAGATCACCATTTGATATTCGGCCGTGAATGAGACTGTTTGTTAGAGCTAACATTAGAAAAAAAATGACACAGTATCTAAAACGTTTAAAATATCGTATTTTTAATTGCTGTCTACTTGACCGATAAAATTATGCCATTTCGTACAACCCGAGAATCGCGAAAAATATGGCAATGGTAGGCTGAAATAACCAAATTCTTTATATGGTTTTGTTGTGACCAATCTAACATATTTTTAAAATTCTTTATTCCTCTGCTGTACATAATTTAAAGAATTTTTGAAATGTGTTAGTTTGGTCACTGTGTGTAATAAACTCTTAAGATAATCAATTTGAAACCTCCGTTCGACTTCATCCGCCAATGTTAGTCGAACTGAAACTTTCGTTCGTATCTCACGCGATGATATTTTCTTCTGACATATAAGAATTTTTTTTTACTTACTACGCAGTAGTTTTTCTTTTAAATGAATATTATTTTCTCGTTTATTTCTAAATTTTGTCATGTCTACGAGTATCGGAGTCAAAGCTCGATCTTTCTGATTGACATTAAACATTTCAGCCCGTTAGTTCGAGATAACCCGTAACCTCACGGAGTGACCATATTGTTTATTTCATACCTTTGTGACAGATCTATTACATACATTTTTATAACAAATTATTTTCATAATTAAATGAATTGAATTTTTGTACGTTTAATGAGAAATTCGGACTCTGTCCGGGACCATCAAACATATATAACACTACCTTTCTGGCAGTACATGAGAAAACGCAGAAATCTTTCTGGTTATCCTGTAATGCACTTCCAATTTCTCTGCTCTTTCATCCTCAACACGTTATTTGCACTTTTTCACAATTTCCTTGTATTCGTGGTTATTCTCTCTGTACTCCCATCATTCAAATATCTCAGGTAGGCTTCTTTCTTTCTCTTTTACAACTTTAGCAACCTCTTCATTTCATCCAAATCACAAACTTCTCTTGCACTCTTTTTTTACAGCATCTCACAGATTCTCAGAGTTTTGTCTAACATCCACACTCAGCTCATTTTGCTTAGCAGATACACTTTCTCTATACTGTAATCTTCACTCCTTCAGGCATTCTACTTTCACATATTCTAAAATTTTCCTTTCATTGTTTTCTCTTCTATATTACCAGCCATTCAACAATAGTATCCTCAACCTGACAGGTAATGGTCAATACCTATTTCATACCCTCTCATCACCCTAGCATCTTTCAGCATCCATTTCAATCTTTCATCATATATAATGAAGTCAATCACACTCTTTTGCTGCAGTGTTCTGTTCTCCCAAGTATACATATGATTGATTTATGTGGAATGAATGTTTTGGATAGGAACAAGTCCTTTGCAGCACATAGTTCAATCAGGTGCTCACCATTGTCATTCCTTCCATCAAAACCATATCTGCTGACATATGGCCAAGAACATCCATCACACACACCTACATGTGCACTCATATCACCTAACAACACAGTCCATAATAAAATTAAAGATAAAGTCTGCCCAAAGGGAACCACCATTTATTTCTTGTGTTCCATACTATACACATTCACGGCGACCGACCTTCCTTTATGGGCTACATGCAGCCAGAATTTAAAAAAGTCCTTTAAAAAACACAAATATATTCAATTAAAATTATAAAATTTCTAAAAAAGGAACTGGTGACATACAGATGTCTTGTTTTTCATCCATCCTATGGGGTGGATCTGCTTTTATCTACTGGAACAAGCGCTAGAAAATGTGATTTTGGAAGCTTCCCCTGGTGACGATACATTTCAATTTTTCTTTTGTAAATTTTTTCGTTAGGTGGAAATTATTAATATTAATAAAATTAAAGACAAAATCTGCCCCAAAATCTACATTTCCAAAATCTTCCCAAAGCTTCCAAAATCTACATTTTCCAGCGCTTGTTCCAGCAGTGTTCCCAACCGTGGCGACTTGTCGCCACAATAGCGACTTTTAGAGTGACGTAGCGACGTAGCGGCGACTGCAAACAAATCAGCTAAAAATAGAGGGAGTGCACGTGACGTCACACGACTCCGCTTACGAAGCAAGCGTTATATTGGTTGCTGTTTGTTTGGTTGTCGATCTCGATGTGATTTATATGTTTGTAAATTTTACTGTTTGTTTTAATATTTGTTTTCTTTGTTATTTTAGTTTTAAGTTTATCTTATTATTATTATATGATATTCTGTCAATCTTAAGTATACTATATATTCACTTATTGTAAAATTTTTCCTGGTAATGCTCTACAGCGGGGCCAGGAAATGTACATAATACTGTACCTAATAAATTAAAATGAATGAATGAATGTCGACCTCGATATTGTCATCTAACTCATATTTTTTCAAATTTAATTTTAATTTATTATGATTCATTACACTACCAATTGAACTGCTTACAGTTAGAACTAAAGATTCTGTAACAAACAATTGTAAAAAATTGTCACAATTTGTTGTGCTCTAATAAACTTATCAAACAGTGTCGTTCCATTTGATTAATATAATTTTAATTTGTTATAAAACAATTTGTTATTCGGGGGTGGAAATCTTTTGTCAACTGAAGTTCCAATAATATGTAAAATAAAAAAATAAATTTTGATATATTAGTCAAATGAATTACAATATTTATTCAATACTGTAATACTTTTTGGTTTCATTTTTTTGCTTAAAACTGGCAATTTTTACATCAAACTAAACAATTTGCTGTACAGTAAAGTATTTTATTCTATAAAATTTATACATTTTCTGAATCTTTTCGTGGGAGTAGAGCTGGCTGGAAAGAAAATTTTTTTACAATTAGCTCTGGTAAAATACAGTGGAAACTGGTGGAATCTCTATATCTGCTCTATACACAATTTTCATAACAGTTATTCTAATCTGATCTAAAGAAGACCACAGCTTGCTTCTACTCTGTGCTAGTGTGTTTTCTTTAATAAAATCAATTTCTTCATCTGTCAGATGAAAAGTTTCAAATACTGTTCTGCAGTGATTTAACAGCTGATCCCAGGGTAAGGCAGCTTTTTTGGCATCAAATAGAGTTGTAAGTGGGTTCTTATGGTAAGATGAATTGACGTGGTTTGTAAAAGAATTAGAGTAACCTGGCATCATCACTGACAAAATTGCAGCAGTTGGATTATGAACAGAAATTTTTTTCAAAAACTGTTCAAATTCTCTCTTACTAGGTTTGTTTATACAAGTATTCCAAGTTTTATCACTTGACAAATACGGTTTTTGTATATATTTTTCTTCAAGGCATTGCCATTTGCTTGCAGTTGCAGCTGATGTAAAGTTTATTTTTTGTAGTGGTTTATAACCACAATCTTTTACATGTGGCACTATCCAATTATTTGGTCGGTCAGTACATGTCTGGGAGATCTTTATTTTAATTCCTTCTATATTGGCAAAAAGAATAATACCAACATGAGAGCAGGAAGAAGATTGTCCAGCCACGCAATTGCAATGCCCAGTTATCACCTCTTTATTTTTCTTAGCTAAAACCCACACTACTGAAGCTGGCTGCCATAGATTTTGTGAGTGATTAATTAACCTGTGTACAAAAACAATGTAAGAAACTGTGCTATTTACTTCTAATAATATATTTAAACAATAATAGGTTATTAAATCACACTTCTAGCCCATAATAAACCTCCAATTTATTATAGCCACATTTATCAAATCAGGGACTGATTAGAGCAAAATAGACTAAACTTTTACAAAAAAAGTAGCCTTTAATTAACCACAATCAAATTTTTAGTAGAATGCATTTCAAGCATCTCCGTATGGATGTATTAGGCTGATGTGGGTCTTTGTGCCTGAAATATGCTGATGGGAAGCTTGAAATGCATTCTACTAAAAATTTGATTGTGGTTAATTAAAGGCTATTTTTTTGTAAAAATTTAGTCTATTCTGCTCCAGTCAGTCCCTGATTTGATAAATGTGGCTATAATAAATAGGAGGGTTTATTAGGCTAATTAATTTAATCTCAATAATAGGTTGTTAGACTCGCACAACACAAAACCATGGAGACAAAAGAAAAAATTTAATGGTAATTATAAATACAACTTAATCAACTTAAAATGTGACTAAATATAAAATTAAATTCGTCTTTACATAACGCAGTTTATGTTATGAGAAATGGAAAGTCTGAAATGAAGATACGTACCTTTCCTACAAGCAAAATTAAATCATTACGAACGGATCTTGATAAAATTTCTCGATGAATAAATCCGCTTGTCAAATAATTATGAGCATCGAGTGATTTGTATGCCTTCATCTAATCTAGTGTGACAGCGTTAGAGTGCGACTATGCAGACGCGAGCGAGCGAGAATATGTGGAGAGAAGAGGCGAGACGCGATAAATATCAAACCTTGTCAGATATGTGCGAGAACTAGAAATTCGCTCTCGCCAGCGATATTTCTCGCTTCTCGCTTGTGCATGGTTTCCTTTGAGAGAAATATATCGATCGCTACTAAATTCGCGACTGCATAGTCGCACCCTTAGTAGTTAAAACTAAATACAATAGAGCATCGATTATCCGACTCCCGATTAACCGTCACCTCGGTTAACCGACCGCGTTCTAGTCGGCAAATTCAAATGTCCGCTAGTGATGTGGCACTACAATATTTGGCTATGTCTTGGCTACTTTAATATTATTTTTACGTTTTTTAGCTGGCAAAACATGTATCGACCATGAAAGGGAGCCAGTATTTAAACGAGGCTTAATTTTCTAATTTTTAATGATACAATAGCGACGATTATTATTTTTAAAAAAAAATTTGATAGGCTTAACATGGAGGAAAATTCAACGCGAAGTAGGTTAATAGCGATATACTAATATACTAATTACATGGGATATAATAATATACTACACTAATAATAGATTTTTTCATACTTTTCGGTTATTCGACTTTTTAATTATCCGACCAACCCCAGTCCCCAATTGAGTCGGATAATCGATGCTCTACTGTAATTTACTATCCCCGCTTTTCTTTACGCAGCGAGAGTGTAGCGAAATGACGTCACGAGCAGTGTTGGCCAATTAGAAACCAGTTTCAGTGTGTTCGCTGTAAAGCGCTTCTCAAGCGCTGCATAAAGAAACGCGGGGTATGTCTCCATGTTCTATAGTTGGCCACGTGCTTAAATCGTTAGATGAAAAATCCGTTAGTTTTATTTCGTATGGATCCCATCCAATAAAAGAAATTTTTTCTTTATATTCTATCAAATCATTATCTTTTAAATCGGCCTGCATAGCCAGGTAAGATGCCTTTCTTCCACGTTGACATAATAAGCGAACGAGCGAGCAAACGTCAAATAAGCAACCAATATGGCGGACAATTGTTTTGGTGGGCGGGGCGATGACGTTATATCACGTGACTGCACCCCCTCTATAGCGACTTTTGAATTTTTTTTTTTTACTTTTGAGAAGTATAAATTTATTTTTATAGTTTTCAAATTTACAGACTTTTCTCTACTTTATAGCGCTCTCTGGCAACGACTAATATTATTACGATAGACAAAACTGTATTTCTAAATTTTTCTACAGTGTGCACAGCTAAAAATCTGTAAAAGAAACATTTTGTAACAAAAATAAATCTGACCGGGAAATTTTTCAAATTGCTAAATGGAAAACATGGTAATTCCCGAATAAAATCTTAGTCCCGAGGTTATTCGCTTGTGCCAACGATCGATCTGACGCCTAGCGGTATTAGCACAAACTACATAATGGCGACTACTATGACTGGCGTCTAGTTACAGAAACGTGCGGCTAGAGATCCAGATGGCACAACGCGCTGATTGGTCAGCTGAATGACGTCAACCTACGAAAATCGGTAATGTTGAGCGACTAGCCAAAACTTTGTATTGTTGTTGTTGTTGTGAGAGCGGGCAGACATTATATAATAGTTATAGACATTTCATCTAAAACTTGATAAAAGGCACTTATTTATAATTTCACTAGCTCTTGTGTGTATTGACATTAATTGAAAATTTTGCAATAATTTTAACATAAAATTACGTGATATCAAAGATTTTAATGCTGAGACATTTTTAAACATCAAGAAACAGATAAAATATAATACAAAGTAATTTTTTGCAGACTAAATTACTTTTTATCATCTCTTTGGCTTAATTTATTTTCATTAGCCTAACCTACTAAGAAACAGATAAAAGAAGTAACTTCTTTTATCTGTTTTGTATTTTTGTAAGCTTTTTTGTACATTTACTATAATAATAAAATAATCAAAAACAACAAATGTAAATTGCAAATTAAGTTTTTTTTAACATTCTTTATTAGACAATACAGTATTTTTAACCTTACAGAAAATTGTATTTAATGTTTTATATATATATTACAACAGAATATGCTAAGTAAAAATGCAGACTAATTAACAATTTAATATATATTTTCACCTAAACATAATTCATACTTTTTAATGCATAATCGTTAAAACATTTTAAATAATAAGTTATTTTTTCTACAAATTCTCTAATCCATTGGCTCGCTTTTCGAATCAAATCCTGTGGAAACTTAAATATAGACACTGGATAATATATTTTTCTACGCAACCAGGTATACTGCACATACGAGGCATCTAGAAATAGTTATTCATTAGTATGGTAATATTATTTTAACAAAAAATAAAAAGGATTAAAAGAATAGTTTACTACGAAAACATTACAGTACAAATGTAACATTACTTTTTCCTGACACATATTGATAAACAATTTCCACGATGAAATGTATGGAAATTCTTATTTAAAACATATATAACTATTATATTCAAAGGAATTTAAATACTTACAGTATTATTGATTGTTAAATAATTTATACAAGAATTCTATACTTTTAATTTGAAAAATGGTCATACAAATTTGATTAATTAAACATACTTACAGATATATCATTATGAAACTGGATATATGAAATTTCTGTAAATTTGAGAAGTATTGTTTCTTAACACAGATTTTGAACTGACATTCAAAAGCACGAAATGTCTGTTGACAGAAAGAACTGTCAATTCTAACTAAAACATTATTCTTGTCAGATTTTTTTTTTAATCTATGGAGAATATTCTTTATTTAAAATTGTTCAACAACTTTTACATTTAAACTTTATAATTTGTTAATCAAGATTTGTGAAAATTTCTCTTTCAGAGGTATACAAAACTTAGTTAATTTTATTGTTTCATCTAACTATATTAAATGCATGTGACAAATTCAAAGAATATTCTGACTTATCTTAATTAATTATAAATTTCATCCTTTCTCGATCTTTTTATGAATAATATCTGTAACAAAGTATAAATTTTCTGTTATTTATTATCTGTGCACGTAAATTTAAAACACTAATCGCACTATTAAAATGATCTATTGTGTATGATTTGGTTCAGAGGTACTGTACATAAAGATCAAGTATGAAGTTAAAATTCGTTCAAAAAAAATAAATAATCGTAGTAATTTATTAAGTAAAAGTAAACCATTTTAAAATTATTCCTATAAATTTAAGAAAACATGCGAGCTAAACTTTATACTGTATTTTCACTTTATACTCACTCAATATTACAACTAAAAAAATAATCTATTTCTGCGTGACTTCGTTCTGACGACCACAAAATATAATCGTCCAGCATTTCCTATTTCGGTGGGTTGACGTCATTCAGCTGACCAATCAGCGCGTTGTGCCATCTGGATCTCTAGCCGCACGTTTACAGAACGATTCCGTAGCCGTAGTTCTAGTTTTTATCACGAGATGCCGCTAGTGTCGTGACGTTCAGCTAGGATAGGATGAGAAAACTGAAAAAAATATATATATAAGATAAATACAGTAGTAGAAATAATTAGTGTATATGACGATAACTATCTTAAATGTCTACTGGCAGTGCCATAACTACCCATTCCTGTGCCCTGTGAAAGAATTTGCATTTGGGCCCCTTAAATTAGGTTTGAGAAAATAATAAAACAAATACATGCATTTTTGGTTCCCCTTCCAAGTGGACCCATGCAGGTGCACCTGTTGCATCCGTCTAGTTACAGCACTGTCTACTGGACTTTGAATAAGTGTTCATTTAAAAAATGTGTAGAAAACTTTGATTTCTAAATCATAATAAAATTTTAATGTGTAGTTAAAAAAGTTTAATCTGTAAATATCAATATATTACAATTTTATTAATCAATGATCATTTCACTTACTCTATGGGAAAGGGTTATATCAAGTTGGATGAAGTTGGAGGAGGAGGAGGAAATGAGGGATTGTACTTCAGTGGACATCTGTTTCATTTCATTAAATTTTATAGTTTATGCATTTTATTATATTTATTTCAAAATTTCTTGTATACTTCTTTTTTAAGAGTTTTTTCAAAATACTTCTCTTGATCAGGTAACAAGAGTATGCAGTGTTTTCATTTTTAAACATTATTAGCAAATTAACATATTGTAATGTTGATCTACTTATCTTTAAACAGATGTACAGTACACCACATGGTGGAGAAATCTTTATAGGTTGACCTTAATCCAAAGGAATTTGGGCTATTTAATTCTTGAATGGTATAAACTTGGTGGGTTTTTGATTACCTTTTTATAAACTTCATGAAAATATTACTACTGTACTGTACATACATAGGTCCCAAGCAACAAAGCCTATGCACACAAACCAACCTGCCAAGTGATCATGTCTAACTATTGTGGGAAGATTACTTCAGGATTCTGGCACCACCCAGCAATAGTTTGAAAATACTTGAGATGATCTCGAAGAAGAGTCAATCTGAAGGATGACATGGCAAAGACTGGCAGAGAGTGGATAATAATCACACTAAGGGATTGTAGGAGAATGACTGGTGTATCCGAGGAAAGAATTAGCAATGCAGACAGTGAGCAACTAATGAAAGGTGGCTGTCAAGACAAACTTGAGTTGGATCAATCAAGATAGACTGATTCTTCTATTCAGAACTTTACTCTTGTGTCTCTGACCAATGACCTTTCTTGATCTGTCCCTCAAAATGTGACCTCCTTGACAGGCATCTGGTCAAATGTAAACTAAACAAATTAATCCAAATTTTATAAAAAAGATTTTAAAAAGAATATGCAAAGGTTACTATTTAAACAATCAATTAAGTATGGCCAAAGAATAGGTCATATAAAAGGTAACCTCTGCAAAATGTCCTGCTCTATTTTCTCCACTTCTGAAGATAACACGTTTATTTTGAAATTGAGTTATTATGAAAACACTACTATATTTTACTAGAAAGGTTACAATCTTATATGAGCAATATGGATGTAATTCCATTGTTTCTACATATGATATCTATAGTTCATAAAATGATAAAACTTTAAAGGGGAGTTGAGTTTTGTTGGCTATCTGCAGAGGGAAGGGGTTATGGAAACTTGGAAAAAACTAGGACAATGGGGCAGGGAGAATAAAAGTTTCAAGAAGAATGCAGACATAATTTATTTTTAATTTACTTGGATGTAAAACAAAATACTGCTAGATTATTAACAAGAACAAAAACATTGCAATGTTAATATATCGGTTGACAATTTGCCAAAGTAGTCAATTTAAAAGTGATCAGGAATTGGTACTGTATATCTTTTATTATATTAATTAAGATGACATAAAACTAAATATGTCATTAATGTCCACTAATTTTCACTTAACTCTTTGACACACTTCCACCAGAAATGACAAGGTTTGGCTCATCCTATATTCTATAAGATGCCTATTTTTATCATACATTCCAAAAATATTGTTTTAGAAAATATATTCTAAGTTACTTTTACCAAGTGCTGAAGATAGAAAAGAAAATTGCAAAGTAGAAAATTTCAACTTCTGATCTGTAGTAATCTCATACTGTGCCAGCTGTAACTATTGATACAAGCTGTTGATCTAAAATTTCATAAATTTAATCATCATTAAAATCATAAGTAAGTTTTTACAATATCTCTCAGGACCATTCAATATTATATAATACAAAATTACTTTCTAATTTGCATGCTGGATTATGAAACTTCTAGACAGAAAATTAAAGTATATATTAAAACAATTCTTTATTTTTATAAAACAGACTGACTAAATAGCTTTAAACTTAAGGTATATACTATTTTTATTAGTATTATTGTTTATTTTATCTTAAAAAATTCTTAAGACATTTTAATACTTTAAATTCAATCTTCAGAATTATAGCAAAAGAGAAGAAAAGATTCTTCTCTTTTGCTATAATTCTGATTTATAATCTCATAAACTTTCAAACATTAACTCGTAATTAACTACAAGTAAATTTTTCATCTGTATTTTTCAAAAATAATTCATGTCTGCTTAGGAAGTCTTATTCTATGTTTACATTTTTATACAAAATTAACTCTGAATTCAAATATGTCAGGATTTTCTAAGATTGTTATTAATATATTTGAATTCAAAATTAATTTTGTAAGAAATGCAAATCTGTCAAAAAATTTACATTAAATAAAAGGTTTTTGAACATATAATGTTAAAACAATTTTAGTGATTCTATAACTTAGAATAAATTGAATAAAATGGTTCAAATAAACTCTTTGCACTCTTTAATTAACATTAAACAAATAAAACTAACAAATCAACATGAGCCAAGATACCAAATATGCAAATTTTAATAAATATAAATGAAACAAAATACATCATAACCATGTTAAAATTGACGATTCCTCAAAAGCAATAATTCTAACTGGTATGTTGTGAGAGTAGTATGTCATGAAATTGTCATAGGTGCCCCATTAATATTTTAAAAAATATAATCTAAAATATTAATCATTTCTTTACTTATTATTATATTTGTTACATAAAAATATGCAATTAATGTTGTTTCATTTATATGAGAACATATATAGTGTAACACTAGAATATCAGCACTAATGTAGATTTTAAACTATAATGTGTAAAGTTGTCTCTGAATTTATACAGTTGAGACTGTTTAAAAGAGCACCCTCAGAATTACTATATCATGCTCCCTTATCCAAAATAACAAGATCACCCAGGAGATTGTTAATATTTGATTTTCTCCACTTTTTCATGTCTCAGGAACTCTAACTTCTAATACATATGGAAATGTTAAAATTCATTATCACATAATTTTACTTTACCTTACATATTGGTTTCTATTCTTATATCATCAATTTTATTGTTCTATTAATCAATAAACATGACATATTTACCAGTCACATTACTTTTCTTCTCAGAAATACAGACGACCTAGCTGAAAAGATGTGAATGTCTCTTCTCTAAAATTTCTGAATGCTCTCTAATGGAACATACAGTACCAACTGAAAGTAGTCATGTGACTTCCAAAATATGGTCACTAATCACTTACCTTGTTTACTTGAGATGAGGAGCTACAGCATATATGTATTTTATAGCTTTTTTAATATGTAATTACTTCTCATATATATATCCAATAAATCAATAATTGCTTCTCATATGTTCATTATGATTCTGTAAAAAATCTTTTGACTGTTATGTATTAGATTTCACCAAATCTCAACAAATATTATACTGAATGGACCCTTGTTGGCAATGTACCATAAGATTAAAGATACATCATTATAAATCATCCTTAGAATAGTGCTCCCTTATTTGAACTGCTGCTCTAAAAATCCTATTGACACAATGCTCATATAAATGAACTGCTCTACTATCCAATACTCTATTAACAAGAATACTACTAATATAAAACAGGAGAGAAAATCAAGAACATGGGCAAGCACTCTCTTATGTAAACTGCTCCTTTATGCTGTGAAGTGGATTCAACTGTAATAACATTACAAATATTCAATTTTGTAAATTTTATATTGTCTCACATATAAAATTTTGAATTATTTTGAAAAATACTTATGAAGTATTTTTCAAAATAAAAACTTTATTTTCCTTGTATTTCATTATAAGTTTTCTATAAATTACTAATTATTCTATAAATTAAAAATTAAATTTCAGTCATGTATATGTAAGAATGTAGCTAAATGTCAAATCTCTCTATGAGAATAACTCATTCTTTCATAAATAACATTTTTACAGAAGTAGGAACTTCTTTTTAAATCATTGAAATTGGATTAAACTTAACATTTAAAAACATACTGGATGGATGAATAGAAAGCATTTAAACGATTAAAAGATTTTCAATTTGATCAACAAATTAAAACTTCTAATTACATTGATTTGTTAAACAAATCAAAAATATATTTAAATTTCTTTGTTTCAACTAATATTAATGTAATTCAATTTTTTAATGTTTAATACAAACTTCTATTTATATAAAACAACAAAAACTAAATAGAACTTTTGTATAGAAATAAGAAAACAGATAAGAAAACTTGAGTTATACAGCCAAAATGCATAATAAAGAAAATGGATGCATTGTGACTTGCTGTGTAGCCATTAAAATTAGTCAATAATTCAAATTAACAATAACAATACTTTTATTTCTTGATTTTTCACTTTAATAGTTATTATTAAATTTAACAACTATCATATTTTCGTAAAAATTACAAAAACTATATTAATACTAGCTGCAAGATCCCGCTTCGCTGGGTTTTTATTTGTATGTAATAGTATAGTTTTTTTTATATATATAAAAGACTGTTTTTCTGAGTAATCTAGAATCTAGCTGCAAGGACTCGCTTCGCTGGGCAAAAAGTAACGATAGTGAAGATTAAGATAATTACATTATAGCTAATCTTACCCATTTTCACAAAATGGAGAATTAGGTCCCCCGTTTCCAGACTAATTAGAGAATTTTTACTTTTAGTCAAACGAACAAATTTCAACGTTTCTGGAACGTTTTTAATCGTTTTATAATCGAACCAATTCGAATTTTATGTTCGAATTTAATTCGAACAAATTCGAAAAAATCGAACAAAACATTCGAAATAGAAAGCCACTTTCAACTACTTTTAGCCTCATATCTCCCGCACCCTTATAGCTATCGAGACGCAACCACCCCTATGCACGAATGGAGACTTGGGGCTACCACTACATACAAACACCATTCACGTGCGATGTGTAGTTTTGGCGAAAACGTGAGATATAGGGACATACATGTCCATTTTTATATATATATATATATATAGATATATTACTGTGCTTAAATTTCATATAAATCTCAGAATACTGACTTATGTAATAAGATAAACAATATTTTAGTATTTTATTCTTTGTAAATAAAGATCCTTCAGAGAAAACAATTTTAACTATATTTGAAAATCATAATTGAATAACTATATATAAGCATTCAATAGGACATTCTTGTAATCTTTCAATTTCTCTTGTTCAATTGCATTTCTAATTGATGTAAAGAATTCCAAGTAATGATGCAAATTATGAAGCATCAGTAATACAGAGGCTAATAATTCAGATGTACTTAATAAATGATGTATATAGGCACAAGTAAAGTTTCTGCATGTGTAGCACTTACAGTCTGTCAACAAAGAATTAAAATTGTCTTTATATTCATCACAAGTAAGATCTATTTCAGGAGATGTAAATTTTGAATCTTTCCACGTCAAAGGAAATACAAGAGCTTTTCCTCTCTCAGTACTTAAATATGCATATGATGCATCAAATACATCAATTCCACATAATACAAATTCCACAACAATGGATGGTTTAAATGATCCAAACATCATTTTCAATTTTGTTTTTGGTAATAATGAAACAGTACTTTGTAATATTGGTTTTACTTCTGTCAAATTAATTTTTTCTGCTTCTTCACCATTCTGGTGAAAACCATCTATAATAAAACCTGTAACAGGTCTCAATGCCGTTTCACGGGCTGAAAACTCTCGTGCTTTTAGGTCATATCCACCTTGTACAGTTCCAAAAATTGAACTATTTTTTAATTTTTGCGATGATAAATGTCTTTCTAAACAACTGTCAAGAAAAGAAAGAGAACGTTGTACAGAATGGTGCATTCTTTTCTTTGAACAATTCCGAGGAGTATCACTGTCACATAGAGCTTGATAGCAATGTGGTGTAAATACTTCTTGAATTTCCATAAAAGCAGTTGGATGTAAATGCTCACGACCTGAATGTTTCCATACAGAAACACCACTTTTGTTGTTATAACCAGATGGTGTTACTACTGCCGGATCTTGTACACTGATAAAACTTGGATATTCACTAAGACCAACAAATTTGCAAAGACTTTGATCATAATTCATAACAGCATTCTTTAATTCCACTATACTGGGTAAGGGCAATAATAATGGTATTTGCTTTTCACTTAAAAATTGAAGTACTTCACGTGTTATATGCGGAACACTACCAGATTTTGTATATAAAAAACAAAAGGGTGTTCTGAAATTCATATCTTCTGTCATACTATTTACAAGCCCTAGTCGACTTTGTTCTGCGCCTTCCTTTTCAACGTTAAAATCCATCGGAATTTTGAAATTTCACTAACAAAACAAAATATGTTATTTATTTAATAAAAATTTAGCAAAAACGACAATGTGGAATAAACCTTTACCTTGTTTACTTTCGAAATTCTTAATACGACTCAACCACGTGTTCTTAGATATTTCATTTTCAGTAGTGTTGCCAACTAATATAAAAGTTAATGAAAATTCTCATGTCAAAAAGAAAGTTTTTCTTGTATTTAAACTTTAAAAATATCACAATTTATAACAACATAATTTGTTTATGTAAAGCTGGACAATTATTGGGAACCTTTTTTTGCCAATTCTTAACAATCGAATTCACTCTTCGTCGATTACACTTATGAGTTTCTCTGAATTTGATTTCCAAATAATCATCTATTTTCACGTGGGAATGAATAAAAACTTATATCGGGCTCTCGTGTAATTTTGGAATTCAGTTCAAAAGCTTTGCTTTTCCTATTGCTATTCATCTTTACTCCTGATAATACACAAGAACGATTCAAACGACCCAGATGAAATACTTTTGTTTTTAAACACCAGAAAGTGAGAATCCGGTAAAAAATGCGAATACACTGTTTACAGAAATTATTGCAAAAACGAAATGAATTCTTCGCTCGCGTTATAGGATGACTTAGGTCAGTGTTTTTCAACCTTTTTCATTGAGTGGCACACCTAATTGAAAAATAACAAATCGTGACACCCTTGACCAGCGGAGGATCTAGAATCTGAATAAGGGGGGACTAATGGGCCAGATGAATTTTTTGCGAAAACGAATATTACGCGCAACGCAAAAGTGTTTCTACGTGTTCAAAATCAAAATTTAAGTCCATTGAATTTTGTCGAAATATCTACATGTAAAACAATAGTCTCGTTATTGTTTTTTAAATATAGTTTTATTATCAAATACATCATCATTTTATATTATCATTTTATCGATAAAAAATTATTGTCACATTTTTTTATACTATTTTGATGCATATATAAAATAAATATTTCATTATTTTGTTCTTATCTTTTTCATATCAATTTTAAAAAATTTAAATTAAAAAAATGATAAAAAATTGTTTATTTGTCATCACTGCTTTTGAATACTGTACTATGAAAATACTGTAACATGCACCTACTTTGTGATTGAAAGCACACCCTTTTCAAAGTACAATGTAACGCTTTTTAAAGCATATACAAGACACAAGTGTCCGCGTCGTTCTTCTCTGGTGGTTGGCCCGGTACTGGGACTGGGAACATGAAGGCCAAGCAATGTGGTTTGGGCGAACTCGTGACAAGTCGTGCGTACACGTAGCGTAGAACATTACATTAACACGCGATTAGTCATAGTTTCTTTGCTTACTAGATATCTCGTAGCAAAATAGAACTGATAATGAGTTATCTTGAACTATACTTAAGTAAATTTCCAAGAAAATGCCTAAAGGCCCTAAACTTTGCGACATCCCAATCGTGGCGCCTGGCATTCTAAGGTGCCGCGGCACCCCGGTTGAAAAACACTGACCTAGGTTATTGAAGTAATGAAAAATGAATAAAAACGTCTTATATGCGAGTAAATACGGTACACATTATTGTACTTTTATACATGCGAATATTCTCCACGTTCATACGTTCAATATCTGTATTTTGCAATGAAAATATACAATGTGTAAAAAAAAATTACATGCTTAATATTGACGCTTGTGATAGTAAGTTTTTACTGATAACAAGCGGAAAGAGAGCAGCACAGAAATTACTTGAAGTATACTGTTTGATTGTTAACTGGTTCCTTTTCAGTCGTTACAGACGTGGAGAAAACCCTGTAAACTTCATGTGGCCAGCCCGTCCTGGCGAGGCGCAAACCCACAACTGAACTAGTGTTTTGGGAACGGAATCGCTTGGCCACTGGTGGGCCTGAGGTTTACCGAATTTATACAAGTTATCAATTATTTTTATTGAAATTTTTAATAGAGCGAAATACTATTTTGAATGTCCTTCACCCTTATATCTACACTTGGAAATCAATTTTGAGATTATACGGAAGATTTAGTTTTAGAAGAGAGATATAAATTTACAAAACTTATAACAAAATCCAAAATATTTACAAAATATTTTTGTTAATTTAATTAAACTGTTTAATTTAACCCAAACACATTATATATGTGATGTATATTTTGCATAACACTAAATTAAAACAATTTTTTTTAGTTTTATTTTTTAATTTTGTTAGTTCGTAATTTCACCAGAAGAGGACGTATCGTATTCTAGCGGTTTGTTGTTTGGGAATAACACTATGAGCTGAGAATAAACATTATTGACACTGTCAGTATAATACGATTTTTTAAATCAAGAATATGGAAGACGATTCTACTTTGATGACCAAGCTCGAATGCTTGAAAGAAATCAGGTAATAGGCCTATCATTCTATTAATGTCAATGTTTTAAATTTTTCTGATAAATTAAAATGAATACAGCTTGTAATCGATTATTTTATACATGGAGTGTATATTAGAGCATTGTTTTTAAGTGTAATTTATGAATGAGTAATAATTTTATCTGTGTAGATTAATTTAAATGACTTTAATAAATGTATATTATTGTTTTCAGCTACAATAACAACAGTCACAAAAATTTAATAACCAATTATTTTATTCAAAACGTAAATAAATCAGAAAGAGGTGATTACATTGTCAAAAAGTTTTCTTTATGTTTTAATGACACAAATAATTGTTGCAGTTGCCGTAATCCTTCAGAGGTTACGGCTAATCTTGCAGATGCATTCGGAATAATTTTTGAAAGTGCGTAGAATCTGGTGACTTTGAGTAGCTACTCTTAAGGGAATGACGACATTGATTAGCTAGCATTCATTATTAGTCTTTTTTGTTAATTGAAACCATTTTTTTTTACACTTATCTTAATTTGTATCTGAATGATATGCTATCTATTAAAGTATTTTGTTGTTTCTTAGATGTTTTCTGGATTTTGAAAGAATTTTTCCACCGCAAGATGTTTTAGGATTTGACAAAAACTACAATGATCAGGGAAGAGTTTTCAAATTTGGTTGTGTTAAATGTTGAGAGCCACATGATCAAGCAGAATCTGACAACACAACAACTAGTATCTTTACAAAAAAAAAATCTAAAAATTGAGTGTAGTTTAAAAGCAGTTATCTAAGCATATTAGTATCTCTTTTATTTCAATAAATTACAACTTAACTTTTATTTATAGTATGCTATTTTTTTACTTTACCATCTTAGAACACAAATTCTGTTTCAATGAAAGAAGAAAATATGAGTCATTGAACTGCTGGTAATAAAAAGACTTCTTAATAGGATTTCACAATTCCTAAATAGAAGTGACCATCCCCAAAAAGACTTTCTGGTTATGCCACTATCATCCAATACAATTATATTGGGATTTTTTGCAATGACTTGTAGAAAATTTTAAAATATAATTTGAATATCTGAGGCAATTAAAAATTAATCTTGATGAACATTACTTTACATTATTTACAAAATATAAAAATTACTTTTTATGATTAAATCATGAATTACTTTTATCTTGAACTATTTTCTAATTTCCTGTGAAATTTCAGAGTTCCATTTTTTATTAGTTGGAAAGTTCAATGAAGGAGAGAGTTCTAGCAAGACATGTTTACTGTTCCGTATTGGGGCAGTAAACATTTAATAGTGTTAAACATTTAATAGTGAGAAAGTTTTCTATCTGTGAATTCTGTCTTTTCTATTTAAACTGCCTGTAAATATTTTTTTGCCTTTTCACATTAATTATCATTGAGGTCAAATATTTCAGTAAATTGTATAAATGAACAGAGAATGAAATTTACACTTATAAAACCCTATGCTTGAAGGAATGTATTATAGCTTCTGAGTGAATTAAATAATTAACTGTTTAAAGAATTATAGGCATTAAATTGACTCTAATAGAAACAATTCAAGCAAGCAAGTAATCAGTTATTACTTACTATAACTTTTTTGTACTTCTGAATTTTGACAAATTTATGGAAAATGATATACTGTAAATCATAATTAAATAACAGCCTTAAACTTATGACTCGAATTCTGTTTTAAAATAGTAATGTTAAATCTAAAAGATTAATTTGTGTTTACAAGGTCTGTTCAAAAAGTATCGGACCTTTGGTCGGTAAAAAAAAATTTATTGACTTTGAGATACAAAACCCTAATCCCCTTCAAAGTAGTCTCCTTGGTAATGTATACACTTCTCCCAGCGTTCCTGCCATTGCTGGAAACACTGCTGGAACGCATCTTTTGGAATGACCATCAGCCGCTCCGTCGGATTTTGCATGGTGTCTTCTCTCGACTAAATTCGGGTTCCTTTTAGCGGCATTTTCAGCTGGGGAAATAGCCAAAGGTCACACAGAGCCATGTGGGGAGAGTACTGAGTGTGACGAACCACAAGAGTGTTATGTTTGGCGACGAAAGCCCGAATCAGATGCGCAGAATGGGCGGATGCGTTATCACGATGGAGCTGCCAAGTTTTGATTGACCACAGATCCGGTCGTTTGCGTTGCACAGCACCGGAAAGACGACGAAGGACCTCCTGGTAGTACTCCTTTGCGATGGTTTGGCCTTGTGGTGCGTACTCACGACACACCACCCCACGAGAGTCGAAAAAACTGTCAACATGACCTTTGATATTGCTGCGGACCNCTGGTAGTACTCCTTTGCGATGGTTTGGCCTTGTGGTGCGTACTCACGACACACCACCCCACGAGAGTCGAAAAAACTGTCAACATGACCTTTAATATTGCTGCGCTTTGACCTTTGACCTGCCGCGCTTTTTTTGGCCTCGAGGATCGTCCCCGAAAGCCTGCTGAATCTTGCGGATGGTTTACGCTTGGGTATCGCCAAGGTTTTTGGCAAAATTTAATGTAATATCGCTGCTCACGTTGTTCAGTCATTTTCCAGCTTAGTGGAATCCGACGAGAGCGCTCTACATGACCTCACTCATAGGCCGATTGCCAACGACTGACGCTTCCTGCAGGCGGGAAAAAATTCAGAGATGTGCATGACTGTCCCCTCCACAACTCCACCAAAGGAGGCCTCTCGCGCATCATTGGTTTACGCGGAAAAAAAAAAGGTCCGATACTTTTTGAACAGACCTTGTATTATTTCAAATTAAAAATAAGTTTTATTTTCATTAAAAAAGATAAAAGTAGCAACTATTTTAAAATATCTTTTCTAATTTTCCAAAAAGGATTGATGGAAATACACTGTTTACAAATTTCTAAAAATCCAGAGAAAACTTCTTGACTAATCTGAATTTAATTAAAATCTCTTATCACTGACATATTTCTTTGTAAGAATATCTGTTGATACATATGCTATGAATCAGTAATACCATATATAAAAGGAATATTTTGAAAATGGACTGATGACTTCACTGTAGAAATGTTGCATCTACAAACTATTGATCTTGCAGTTTGAAGTTTTAATTACATTACCAAACAAGTTTTCTTTTATTTCTCTAGCATTAAAATAAGTGATCCCAATAGAAAAAGTTCTCAAAAATCATTTCCAAATTTTCCTGTCATACAATATCAGACATATATTAGTATACAAACACATCTTTGTTTATATACTAATATATATAGCAATTAGCAAGTTGATAAAGCATATGTACCTATGAAAGTCATTTTAATATGGTTTTGTTTCTCTATTTACACTGTTTTGAACATTGGCAGATATATTAGGATGGGAATCCACATTTTTTACATGGAACCTGGACCATGTATTGATCCTGCAGGATATTAAAAGCCTTGCACCAAAAGCAGCTGTTCTAACTTACATTCCATTACTCCATACTGTGATGTGTACACTGCTATGCATCTTAAACATTAAATAAAGCACATGCAAATGTTTTAAAAGTGTATATAAACTTGCCTTTAGAAAAGCTGTTTGGATATTGATTTCCTCTTGTTCTCCTGTTTTCAAGAATTATGGGATCACAGGAGAATAAATCATGATGTTATTTTCAAAAAATAAATATGATTTATCTGTTTTTTATTGATAAAGTACATATTAAAATTATTTTAAAAGTCTCACAAGAAACCAGTAGTAATCACAGCATCATTGGATCCATGTGACTTTTCCATGACATCTCTTTTTCATGGTGGAAAAGTATGGCTTGGTGAAATCTTTTGCCAACTTTATCACTAACATCTACAAGATTTTTGAGAAAAAGGTTGTGATATGAATGAAGAAAATGCATTTTTAAAGACATTCAACAATCAACAGAATCAACAGAAAGACATTCAATCAACAGAAAATTACTCAAAAATTACGCAAAACAAAAATTCAAAAATTTTTGTTTTGCACAATTTTCGAATTTCTCATTCGATTCAAGAGAATAACTGAGGATGATCGCTTAAAGCATTCAAAAACGTTTTTAAGTTATTAAAACTTGTTTTGTCTTTATTTTATTACAGTAGAACTTCAATTATCTGAGATAATGTGGATTGATACTATCTTAGAGAACTGAAAACTCAGATAAAATGATGGCCATAATCATTTCAGTTTAAAAATTGCAAAAAAGTTATAAAAGAGTTATATGGTATTATGTGAGGGGAACCGGGGTGTATGATAAACATAAAAATACATAACTTGGGTTGACTATGGAACCCTTAATCCCAATCTACCATGAAAGAGAAAGAGTTTAAATAGTTTTACGTAACAATACCTCTGATCTGTGACCTCTACATATGGAGACGGAGGATGGCTGGATGGTAGCAAGATGGAACTTCTATGCCTGACTGCTTCCTTTAGGGGTGAATCTTCAAATGGCTGTCCTCTTGTCTACAATCCTCTTCTCTATGACTATTGTGGATTATGGTTGTCCCTTCTCTATAGCTGTCTCTCCCTTATGGCAGTTTCTTTGAAACCACAGACTGCCACAAATAAGGGAAATTTACCCTTTTTATAGAAAAATTCCTCCAATCGCACTTTGCAATTTGTATCATCTGATGGGATGAACTTATGTCTAATAGGATATTTCACCTGACTCAGATGACAGATGTTCTGAGGAGATGTGTGGTAAGATCTTATAAAAAGGAAGTTTTACTTCCCTTCAACATAGGTCTCATCTAAATAAGGTGACAAGTGTGTGATTTTACTATTAAATTATTACTTTAAATTATTCATTATTTTATCAAATATTTAACTCATAAAACTAATTTGTTACTTTCAAATCCTCACAATTACATTTAACCTCTTTTCGCATCTTAGTGAATTTCATCATATATAAAAGCAATATTTTTAGGCTGCAATTTGAAAACATTGTAAACCTAAAATTTCCACTGTTGTTTGTTCATCCATATTTCCTGAATCTTGAGAATAGAGTTAGATAGATGAAAGACAAGACCAGATATGGAAACCTTAAGGGCAGGAGATCCTGATCTATATAAGAACTTCCAACGCAAACCAGAAGGAAAAGTATGATATACAGGGATAAGCCATTACTAATTTGAGGTAGAAAGCATATATTTTAATTTAATTTAAAATATGATAAAAATTTGCAACCCAGCATTGTGATGATGTCACAATAAATAATTGCTAATTTTACATAATTTATTATACAGCTAATAGTGTTTGCACAACACAGTTTTTCTTTAACTTTACTTTGTGACATTTCAAGGTTAGAAGAGTTCTTTTAAGGGAAAAAAATATAAGGAGCATCCCATGCAAAATAATTATTTATTGTGACATCATCATAATGCTTGGCTGAAATTTTTAGTCATATTTTTAATTTATTTAATTTAAAATATATATACTCTCGATTTTAGTAGTGTCTTGCCCCTGTACATCATACTTTTCCTGTCAACAACAGTGTCATACTGGTCATCTATCTAATTTTGCTCTGGAGAAAAGTTTTAAATTAAAACGTGACTTTTGGTCCAAACAAGTTTTATATAGTTAGCTTACAGGCAGCCCCAATTTTCCATATCTGGTCCCAAATTTCATCTGTTGGCAGTGGGAATTTATAGGTCTGAAATTGAAAATTGCAAACCGAATAGTGTAAGATCCGTATTTTAGACAAATCACAGGGCAGTATATGATGATGTAAAATTCTCAAACATACAAAGAGAAAATGGCACTTCAAGACAATTGTCTTGAAGTGCCATTTTGAGGTTGTCATTTTCTCTTTATATGATTGAGAATTTTACACTTTTATTTCTTTTCTATATAAATATTTTAATTAAAATGAATGAATTATGAAAATAACTTAAATGTATTAATTTAAAATTATCATTTCTTATTAAATGATTAAATGTAAAATGATAAAAATTATCAATGAAATTATTATTTTGTGTGTTTTAAAGAGCAAGCATTATAAAGTTGTTCATGGTCCTTACAGGCTTTTTAAATTGAAGTTTCTTATAAATATACTTCAAATTTCTTGTTGAGAACCAAATAAAAACTATAGTTTTGGTATAGAAGCCATGTTTAGTTATGATGATATAACAAACATAATATAATTATTTAAAAAATTGCAAAAGTTCTCTTATCTGCTTAAGATAAGGTTCCTTTACCTTAGATATTGGCATCATTAGGTAAGGTTAAGCAATCTTATAAGAAGAATGTGCAAACTCTTTAATATCTTCAATAGTTAGTTTAAGAGTTTTTGTTTTATATCTGTTTATCCCTTGCTACCACAGTCACTTCAGCATTAACCACTTGCTCAGTACAGTCTACTGAGCAAATAGATTCAAGAACAAATATATCTGGCAGTTGCATTTTTCCATTACTAACCAATAAATTGACTTAAGTCACATTACTTCTATAAGTCAGTCTTACAAGTATCATGTAGTTAACAAAATAATATGAAATAAGTGTCAATGTAATAAGCTACTTGTTTAAAAATGAAAAATTTTTTTCAAAAGTAGGTAGATGTACTGAAAATTAATTAATTGATGAAACTTATTGTTTAAGAAATATATATTTCTAAAAGTTTATTAATACCATAATAGGATATTTTCAATTTGAATGAATAAAAATTTCAGACTGAGAAAACAGATGCAAAAAGCTAGCAATTTCTAACAGAACTGGATATGTTGCCATGACTAGCCTGAATTATTGTTGATTAAGCTATTGTTTCTTTAAATGCCATTCATTTTTCAATGTTAATTTAATAATTTTAAATTTAAAAAGTAATAAGGTGGAATGTTTATTTACCGATTACTTCAATTACTGGAAAAGTAATCGTCAGGTAATTATTAATCAATGGAGGAGTCAATTAATATGATTAATGATTAGCAAATGATTAATCAGTACATCTTGACCCCAGAGGTAAATATCATGCTCAGAAGTAATTATCATTCATATATTAGTCAAGTTTGTATAAACCTATTACTGTTCAGTTATTTCAGTTATCCATTAGCTATCATCATCTCAATTTAGTTTACAGCAAACAACTTCTGCAAAAATTTTGTATTTATCTCGGGACAATGACAAAATGTTCGGAATGGTCAAAGAGAATTTTTAAAAAATTATATTCTTTTTCATCTGTAGTTGTTAAAAGATCCATGTAATTTTTCTAGTAAACCATTGACTTTAATCACAAAAAAACTCAATGAAATGTAATTCATGCTGTCTGTTTGGGAATCATATGAGAAAAGCTAAACTGCTTTCTTTGAAACTGTTCATATAAATCAGGAATATAGGATCACTATAACATGTGCAGTGGCGTTACAGGAGTGGAGTCCCGGACATGGAAATTTATCCGATTTTTGGGGAAAGATCTTATCTGCTAGCACTTTCAGTAGTGTAAAACTACCATCATCAGGCGGTACATAGAATACAATAGTTTAAGCTTTCTGAATGATATTCCGACGGTTTTACAAATTTCAATATCGAATATTTCGAACAATATTTCTGACAGTTCAGCTGATTATGGTTTTGAATGTTATTTAAAAGATCTTATGTCATAGTGCGTAGGCAAGAATGACAATAAACAAAGCTATCACAATGAGAATTGGCCATAAAAGAGCTTAAATAGGATATAGGAATATGGAAAGGATATAGGTTACTTTCCTTTTCCAAAAATTAAATTTTTGGAAAAGGAAAGTTGCTATTCTTCTAATTACAGATAGTGTTACAGTATGTATAGGAAAGTGTTGGAAGTACTGTTGGTTTATTGGAGAAACAGAGTTTAGGCATATGAACATGTAGCAGGTAACATCATACACTAACTTTTCAACTGCTTCTAATATGCTAGGACATGGAATGTGAATTTTTGAATTTTCAGAGAGAGAGACTCAGATTGTTTTCTAATCTTTCCTGAAACATGAAATGTTGCCTTATCAGAAAACATGATTCTTGTCTTGATGATAATGAGATGACATAACTTGTAAAAAAAAAAATCAGTATTCAAAAAATTTATTTAGTTTTTCTTTAAAGTGCGACAGCTGTATTTTCTAAACCACCAGGTTAACTTTTTATATAGGATAGATGTTGTGAAGATAATTTTTTGGCATCCAGTGTTTTACATTTGTATCACATTATTATTATTATTAGACTTTTGAATAAATTGAACATATTTTTTTTTTTATAAGTTTCTTACCTTTTTGAAACATTCTCTTTCAAAAGAATGGAAATTTTGTTCATTTTTTCTTTTATGTTTTTTTTTCTTTGCTTTAAAGTTAATTTAAATTATTTATATAAATTTAATTTTTTCTCTATATTAGTACTTTGCTTTTTGTGTATTATAAATTGTAGGCTTTTCTTGGATCATCATTTTTTTTCTACACATTTATTTAATTATCTTTATTTAATTAAATTTAACATGAATAACTTTCTGATTTTTAGGTCTCGTACAATTCAATTAGAAAAATTAAAAGTACGAATGCGGCAAGAAGTGGATGCTACAGAAAATGAAGAGAAGTGCCTTCAAGATTATCGTCACGAAATGGAATTGTTATTACAAGAAAAGATGGCACATGTAGAAGAATTGAGACAGATTCATGCAGATATCAATGTGGTAATTAAATATAATGAAATTATGATTAATAAGTAATGAAAATATTGATATATTTTTCAATGGTAATATGGCATATATAAATAACTAAATTACTAGATCGTAAATACATAACTTTGAATATAAATTTTTACAAGTTAAATTTATTATTAGACCAGGAAATAATTAGAAACAGAGATGTCATGAATTTGTCTGTGAACACACTACTGTTAGCAATTATTTTGTCTCTAAAACTGTGAAAAAACATTGACTAATACAGTATTTAATTGTGAAATTATAAGATGCAAATAGATGAATACCATGTCCACAAATTTAACAATAACAAATTTGCTGATTATTGGTAAATGTAACTAAATTTTTTCATCAAAACTGTATATTAATAATTTTAAGTATCTCAGTTTTTACATTGGTAAAATTTTACAATATGAATCATTTTTTAATTTCTTTTAGATGGAAAATGTCATAAAACAATCTGAAGAAGATCGTAATAAGCATCTTGAAACTGCAAAACAACTTCATCATGAATATAAACCATTAAAAGATTTAATTGATAGTATGCGTAATGACATAGGTTTAACAAAATTACCAGAATTGCATGAAGAAGATGAAAACTTTAAGCCTGAGTAATGTTTACATATTAATTAACTAATTATTAGTTGCTTTGTATCTAATAATTTTATTTTTATTTTATTAGCATGTTTGAAATTAATTTTTAATTTAATAGATTTTTTGAGAAGCAGAAAACTGAATGGCAAAGTGAAGTATCAGAGGCTACACTTCCGTCCTCATTAGCTGCAGTGAGTGCTGCCACTCAACAGATGCAGATGGGTCGAGCCAAAACTCAAGACAGACCACAGCCTACAGCATTTAGACAACAGCCACCTCCAATGAAGGTTAGTAATAAGATTAAATATGTTATTATATATTTTAAAATGCTTTAATTTTAAATAATTTAATTTTTCAGTCTTGCCTCTCTTGTCATCAACAAATCCATAGAAATGCTCCTATTTGCCCCCTCTGTAAAGCCAAAAGTAGATCTCGAAATCCAAAGAAACCTAAACGGAAACTAGATGATTGACATTTATTTTTATGATAGAATCATTTTCTTCCCCAAAGAAATGCCACTTTCTGAACACAAATTTTTTTTTACAAATTATCACTTTTAGTAGAAATTAATTTTCTTCCAATTTATGATGTTTTTAGTTTTTGATTCTATTTCTTGGAAATGTTCAGAAGAATACTTTCAGATTTATAGTCAAAAAACTGAAAATAAGAATATCGAGTAAAAACTATATAATATATTGTCTTCTGTTATTACATCACTCCTGGTTTTATTCATTTTGCATTTTGACCTCATCATATTTATTTCATGTATCAAAACTACATTTTACTTGTTAATGTATTTTGTTAAAAATTTAGTATCAATTTCTATTACTTAACAAAAATTACATATAATGGCATTCTAGTTAGAATCCTCATGAACAGATATTCCTGATATTTTTAGGATTGATGGCATAACATTAGAATTGCCATTTGTCATATTTTCCCTAAATGATCTATGAGCTGTTGATAAAGTGCCAAAGTATTTGTATGTCGTGCAATAGTGTGTCTCTTTCCACATAATTTTTCTCTTTACAATAATTGTTGAAAAAATATCATAAATATAAACAAGAAAAATATTTTAAAATTTGTATTTTATTTTCACCATTTTTAAGGTTTTAAATAATTATGATAACTGGATGTAAAATTTTTTATTATAATCATTCACATAAAGAAAAATTTATGCATAAAAAGTATTGATTTTTTTCATTTGCCATTTGCATGTTTAATTATTACATAAAAGATTTTTTTGTAATATTTCATTTGTATTGAAATTATGTTGTAAAGAAATTTAATACAAAAATTAAATAATAATCAAGAAAGCATTTTTGTGTAATTAATAGTCACAAAAAGCAGTACATGTTACAGTAAATTTACAAAAATAAAATATTCCATCATTTTAAACATAAATACAAAACAAAAAATAATGGGTTTGATATATAATATTTGATTTATTTGTACTTTAGGTAGGTACATTGCAAAAATATAAGACCACCCCAATTTTTTCAGAAATATAAACTTTTATTACACTTAAACAAAAACTAGTGGCAGGAATAAATGCAGATGTAAAAGAATTACTTATTCTATTTACAATCAAAAATAAAAATAAAATTTTTTATTTCAGAAAATCAAAAATAAAGGTGTTGCAAAATATAAGGCCAGTTTTTGCATTTTTGAGCGATTTATCAAAATTCACTATCACCTATAATTTAATAATTATAAAGAGATGATGTGCATAATAATGACAAATAGGCATAATTGAATTTATAACACCATTAATTGTTGTAATGACTAATAACAATGGGTAGAAGTAAGTTCTAAACTGCTTTTGAGTGTGGCTGAATTATGGCACTCCATCAGGCTAGAAGTTCTGCTAGAGTTATAACAAAGCAGCTGAAGGGATTTCATTGTGTTGTAATCAATTTATTAAACTTAGTGTGCAATATGGAAACAAAAAACAAACTTGGATGGCCTTCCAAGTTGACAAGGAAGCAGAAATAGCAATTATCTGGGAAATAACAGGAACAACATTACAGTAGGTGAAATAGCACATAGACCTGATATTAATGTTCACAAATCCACACTTTCCTAGATTGTAAAATCAACAGAACAACTAGTGCATAAACATAGAAAAGCAGCACCATATCTAAAACAACAACAACAAAAAAGACTGATATGGGCAAAAGTAAATGTCATGGACTTCAAAATGGTGTGAACTTATTTGTACTGATAAGAAAAAGTTCAATTTGGATAGTCCCAATGGTTAGCAATTTTATTTGCATGATCTTATAAGATAGGAGTTTTTGTTTGCCAAACATCAGAAAGAAGGGGACTCAGTCATGATCTGGGCAGATTTTGGATGGTCTGAAAAATCAATTTAGCATTAATAAATGGCTGAATGAAGGCAATTGCATATCAAAACTTTTTGGATGTATATCTTCTGACATTTGGAGAAAAAATTGGTAGTCCATTCTGGCAATTGCAACAAGATAATTCACCAATCCACAAAGAAAACTTAGAAAACTTTATTGGAGATTACTGGATAATGGCATTTAGGTCATGGATTGGCTTCCCTATTCCTAAGATTTGAATTCCATAGAAAGTCTATGAAATCTAATGGCCAAGGATATGTATGCAGGAGAAAGACAATACCACATTATTGAATAACTCAAAGCTGTAATAGTTATTGTATAGAGAAAAGTTAATGTTAATATGTTGCAAAATATTGTTAACTGTAGGAAAGATAGGGTTTACGAGGTTGTTTTGTAAAATGGTTTCACTGGTTATTAAATGCACTGGCCTTATATTTTTCCAATTCTATTATTTTTGATTTTTGAATTACAAATTTATATTTTTATTTTTGATTGTAAATAGAATAAGTAATTATTTTACATCTACATTTATTCCTGTCACTAATTTTTTGTTTAAGTGTAATAAAAATTTATTATTCCAAAATATTGGGGTCACTTTATTTTTGCAACACACCTTAACATTACTAAAAATCAGTTTAAGTGCTTTTTGATGGTGTCAACTATTAATATCATGTAGTAGTGATGATTTATATATTTGTAATGTATGATTTGTAAACATTACTTTTATTAGAATACAAGAAATTTTTTTTTTCAAAATTTGTTTTAATATTTTAAAAAGCATCTTCTGTTTTTTCTAATAAAATTGCTGCTTTCAAACTGTCAGTAAATTTTATAGAAATATTTTATATTTGAGAATTTCTTAATACAATAACAAAACCAACAAAAAACAGATAAGATTTCAACATTTCTTTATTCAAAATTGATTGCTTCTTTAAAAGAAATTAAAAACAATTTTAAGATTGATTTTATGGTACAAAATTTTTTTCCTTAATCATTTTTGTGATGACAATGCTTTCCTCATATGTATTTATTAAGAGTAAAATTGCTGAAATTTGGTTACAAATACTTTTATTTATCTATTTTTCTGCTTTTTGGGCACTAAGAGGCCCTTATTTCATACCCATCATGGGTTCACACCCACAATGGGGGCAATGAATGAGAGAAAGGCCATGGGCTTACATGAAAAAGATCTCAGTTGGTTTGCCCAGATTTGATTCCAGGTCTCCATAGTGGTAGATGTCATCTTAATTTCATAGTATTTGTTTATAATACATGTAACCATTGGTTATAAATACTATAAACAAATGAAAGCAGCAGAATTTTCCTCTAGAACTGAGTTCACAAAGGAAAAATTCAAAAATAGAAATGTTAAAAAAGTTTTAGTTTCTGTTCAAGATGTTTTATAGTTTCTCTGAAGTAAAATATTTTAAAAATTATATTTTAGGTAAATAAAATTGCCAGGACAACAATGAAACATAAAAAGTTTTCACATAATTGGGAGAAACAATAAATGTTTCTATATTTCATTCATTTCAGTACTTCAGAAACACACCAGTCTTTAGGGCATAGTCAATCTTTTATTTGAGGTTACTCTTCCACCTCCAGGATCATGGCACAATTACAAAAATATAATAATAAGTAGGTTGACTCCTCCATAAAGACTGATGTTCCTGAGATGTTGAAAATGACAAAATATGGAGATTGGTAGAATATTGTTTCTTCCAATATTTCATTCTTGGCCTTGCAATTTTATTTATTAATAAATTTTTCTGATTGTGCTGTTACCCTAGAATTTTTTTAAGTATTTTTCCATATGGAGACAGATGCATAGCCTCAAATAAAACATTGACTCAACTGTAAACATTACTGTCTTCCTGAAGTGTTAAAAAGGACAAGTGTTAAAAGACATTTATTGTTTCTTCTAATTATGTTAATACTTTTTATATTTATATATGTATATATATATATCTTGATATCAATTATCCAATTTTTGATGACCATTGGCTTGTTTCTAAAATCATTTCAATTCTTTTATAATGATATTGGCCATTATAAAAGAACTATAATGCCCAATAGTATATCATTATATTGTAAAATTTTTATGTAGTAATTAAAGTTATTTTAATACAAATATTTTTAACTAATTATGGAGGTATTATGTTTGGAAACAGGAATTTAAATAACAAATAAACCAGAATAATAATGAAAGTAATATAGAATTTATATTTATTGGGCTGCAATTTAAAAAAATTGTAGATCTATAAATTTCCGCTGTTGTCTGTCTGTCTTTTCCTTAATCTTGAGAACAGAGATAGATAGATGAAATGGGCAAGAGGCCCCAATTAATTATATACAAGCTTTTGGTGCAAACAGGAAATCAAGTTTATAATACAAACTTTAAATGTAATAAAGCTAGCTAGAATTTTTTTACAAAATTATAACAAGATTTTAAAATTAAAAATTATATTCACATAATACATGTCTGCACAATTTATTTTAGACAGAAATGATTTGAATCATACTGTAGTAATCAGTAGCCATAATCTCTATCAATTGTAAAAATTTTACACTTCAAATACTTGTTGCAAACATCTGCAAATACTGTATTCAAAAACATGAAATTTGTACCATAGGAAAGAAATTGTTCTTGCAGTCATTGCAATGATTTGATATACACATTGCTGGTCACATGGCAAATTCCAGACAAATAATTCAGTTCTCAAACAGGCACCAGCTTATCACATATGACAACCAATGCCTCACTTGTTTGACCACAAAGTAGTGTCAAAAAAAAAAATTCCAAAAAGAGGACAAATGTATTAGAATCAGAAAACTAACAACATACATAAATATATACAGCCTGATATAGAAGAGCCTGGTTCTGAATATCTCATCTTTTTAAAGATGAGAGATTTGGGATTTAGGTGTAAACACCCTCATGTAATACTCACATCTTTCTATTGCTATTATAAAACAGAAAATGTTCATCATTAAATAACAGCAGGATGCCTTGTGTAGCATCCTTCCTGACAGTAACTAGCCTTAAATGATCAGCTTTTACATGACAGCTTGATGGTTGAAGTGGTTAAGGTTCAGCCTGTTGCTCTGAAACTTATGAGCCAATCTGGGCAAGCAACTCCAGGAATTTTCTGGGGAGTTATTTCTCTTACTATCCAGGTGTCCTTAGTGTGGGTCTGACCAAACTCATGATAGGTATGATAGAAAAAAGCCTTCTTAGTACCAGTTTTTACTCCTCAATTCTTTTGTTTTTACTCTCTATCCTCTAGACACTGAAAGGACTTTTTTAGTCACATTGATCATGGTTTTACCATACCTACAATGGGAACATGACTCAACATATCCAGGATATGAAAAAAACCTATGGAAAAAATTCCTGGGTTTTTTTTACCAGGTTCCTTGTAGCAGTATGTTAAGACTTTAACCAATTCAATCATCAGGTCATCCAAATATTTCTCATATGAAGGAATATAAAGGCAGATTTTTGGCAGACCATAGTGGACTAAACCATTATCGTTCAATATTTTTTATTGTTTGATCTCAGACAATATTACTGCTTCATCCCTATATAGAATTTTTAAATTAAAGACAAATCCCAGTAACTTTCTTTTTCAGTTTAAAGATAGTTGAATTCTATCTCAACAAAAATTAAATAAACACTAAGAGCCAGTTTTGCATAATATATTCATATTTATTAAATCTTATAAAAATTCACTTCAAGCAACACTTGCCAACTGGATAATTGAGACGATAAAGCATTACCTTACTGCTTGAGGGGTTTGAATTCATGTAAACCAAGGTCTATATAAGAAGGTCAAGACACGCGTGACCTACTTCTTGAGCCGCCATTTTGGGGTTTTCGAGTCGCATGTTTTAAGCAAACTTGCACGAGCAGTCAATTTTATACGACATGATAAACTAAGCTTGCATAAAACTGATGCAATTACGTATATAGGCACTTCGTAAAGTGATGCAATAACATCAGAAAAAAAATTAAAGTATAATAAAGAATATAGTAATATGATATAACAAATTTATAATAATTTTTTAAAGCATGATTGGCTATAAAATTAAGATGAAATTCAATAGTATTATTAATAAATGTTGTCAATGTAATGCTCATTTTATAATAAGTAATAGATGTGTAGATATATTTTTAATTT
>NW_019385702.1:118389-161842 GCF_000671375.1 Centruroides sculpturatus | reverse complement strand
GCAACGTTAGCAGATTTAATAATGTCTTTATTTTTCGCGATTGTCGATATCGTCGTTCTCGGAATACGGTAGGCAACAGTTAAATCTCGAACACGCGTGCCCCCTTCATATTTCTCAACAATCTCTTTTTTCAGTTCCATTGTGATTCTAGTCATTTTTTTATTTTTCTGTTGCCTTTTTGCAATTCATGATTAATAAAAATAATAAAATTTTACTTACAAATTAAAATCAGAAGAAATTTAACAAAGTTATAAACTGTGGCACCGCGAACGTCTAGTCTGGTGTAGTATACCGATAGTGCAACTTGTTCATAGATGGGAGCGTATACTGTAATTGAATTAAGTCGTATACCGAGCAAAATTTGTTTCGTCTAAACAGGACGTATTCCGAATTGGACGTATTCTAAAGCAGACGTATACCGAGGTTCCACTGTATTTAGATTTCCATCACGTCTTTTAAAATAAAAATTCTGACAATAAAATTAATGTAAATTTTATTTAAATTGAATTAAGTATAAATTACTATTAAACTAAATATTTTGCAAACTTCACACATATAAACTCTTTGAACTGTATCATGAACTATCCGTTGATGTCTACGCTACATTTTGCTTTTCTCTGCTTATTTGCAGGAAATCTAAACAATCGAACGTCTGTAGATTTACTTTTACAATTTGGTGCCACACAATAACCCATTGTTTAAAGCAGGGGTGTACAACCCGCGGCCCAAGGAAAGTTCCAATGCGGCCCAATAAACATGTAAACAAAACTGACAAATGTTTTAATTAATTTATTTATTTATTTATTTCAACGGCGTAAACTCAAAAAAGAAGTTTCACAAAACCGTAAACCTTTATTTATAGTCTATTTTATTTTTGAGCGGAAAGGAAATATTTTCAAATATTTGGAGATGTGTGAATGAGGAAGGATTACTAAATAAAGCTGGAGTTATGACTCAAAGGACTATAGACCCAAATTTGGGAAAAAGAGGGAAAGGTGAGAAAGGACAAAAGATAAAAAGTAGTGAGAAAGGGTAAATAGATCTTCTGTTATGCAAATATTAACCCTTAATTTTCCAACCTTTCTCACTTCTTTATCTTTTGTCCTTTCTCTCCTTTTCCCCTCATTTGGGTCTACAATCCTTTGAATCACAGCTCCGGCTTTATTTAGTATTTCTTCCAACGTTGCAAGATTTGGCTACATTGCGTCAAATGTGGCTACTTTTTTTTGTTTAACGTAAAAAATATTCGAAAAAAATAAATGAATTTATACATATTCTAAGTAAAAATTGAAAGTGTCTATAGAAGTAATTTTTTAAAATATCCTTTTTCGTGATAAAGTTTTAATATTTATTATTATAATCTAGACATGTTAATCTTTAAACATACTTGTATATTGGGCCACAAGTATATATTATATAAACTTGTGGTCCAAATCTCCTTGACTTCTTCCAATGCGGCCCAGAGAAACAAAAAGGTTGGACACCCCTGGTTTAAAGGTTTGAGTACTTATATAGTAATAATAGTCGACTCACGCAGGACCTACGTGTGGAGTGTAGTCTATCGATGAGTCCCAAAATGTCCGCTGCCGCGTAGAATCACGGGAGCGTGTCCTGACCTTCTTATATAGACCTTGATGTAAACTAGACCAAGGTCTTCATCTGCCAAGGAACTCCTAGGAGGGCTTTTATGAGAAACTTGTCCCTATTCAGTGTTAGGCACATGAAGAATACTTGGAAAACTCCATGTGGTCAGCTTATTGGTGAAGCGTGAACCCAAGACCAACTACCAGTGTTCAATGGTTTTATCCATTCAGTCACTGCTAAGCACCCTGCCCAAATCTGGAAAAACCCATGATTGAAGTGAAGAACAGGCCTGACTGCCCATAGACAAATGGGCAGTCAGGCCTGTCTTTCACCAACGAAACGGCACTATTGTGAACCTGGAAAAAGACCATCTTAGTGACTACAGAAAGGAAAGTCAAAAATGTTGCTGTTCGATTAATATACGAATATAATGGCTGCGTTCAGCAGACTCAACAGTTCCGGAGCTATTGAATATTTTTCTGCTGAACGCCTTCTACGGTAGCACTCTTACCGAACATGTTTGATGTTTTGACGTCACATTTAATAGCGTCTTTCATTTAAGCTACTTATCGCTACCTGAAACTGACCAATGAGGCTTTTTGCCCCAAACCAAACGGAACCAACGGTCAACAATTCTAGGTTGCTATGTAACAGCTACAGATTTGCTCAGTTACAACTGTTGAGTCTGCTAAACGCAGCCATTGTTTGTTGTTGTGACTAAAATTAGTATTCATTAAGTAAAAACAACCTGTAACCAGGGCCTAATTTGGCACAAGGCAGGCAAGGCACTTGCCCGGGGCCAGTAATACATTCTAAACGTGCCATTGTTTTATTAGTATTGCGAATTACTATATTATTAACGTTATATTCAAGGGTTAATAATTAAGAATGGCATTATCTACTCTCCAATATCTAACAACAACACTGAAAATTAGATAATGTTTGTATATGCGAATTAGATCTATTCGGTGAAGTTCAGAATAAAGCAGTGTTTGTTAAGAAAAATACAGTAGAGCGTCGTTTATCCGAAACGCCGGTTATCCGAAAGCATTCCAGTCGGCAAATTTAAATTTTCGCTAGTGCTGTGGCGCTGCAATCTTTGGCTATATCTTTGGCTACTCCAATATTTTTTTTTGTTGGTGTGTGTTTTTAGCTGGCAGCACTGGCACTTTTGTGTAGTGTTTTTCTGAGGACTGTGTCGTGCTGAATCGAACGTTTTTGATACTAGATCAACTTCTAAAGTATATTTTTTTGGTTTTTATATTTTTCAAAATAATTATTTTGTTTGTCCAAAATAAAAAAAAATAATTTTTAATGATACAATAGCCACGATTATTATTTTAAAAAGTTTTCGTTAAGCTTAATATTGACGAAAATTCAAAGCGAAGCGACACGCAACGGAGAAAAATTACAATATGGGATAGGTTAATATATTTTTTGTTACATAATCGGTTAAGTCACCAATTGATTTGGATAACCGATGCTCTACTGTATAATGTTTATTGCTGCATAATTTTATTGTAGCCCCAAAAATAAGTAAGATATTCAAATGTAAAAATAAAAATACTTTAATTTTAAATATTACAATTTTATTTTTATTTTGTAGTAATACAAAATTTGTAAAGGGACCCGTAAATATTATTTTTCCTAGGGCCCGCGAAGGTCTAAATTAGGCCCTGCCTGTAACTTACATTTTTACTTTTCTGGCGATTTTATGAGGGAAACAGGAGGAAAGTATGTCGATTGGTCAAAAATGACCACCAAGATTGTTACATTTTTGGACTCTGGATCTTGAAATGTCAAGAAATGCAAAAACACATGGGAGTTTTGCTGTGTGTGGAGGGGCGCACAAGTTTGTTTACTCTCTTTGAAGCATAACAACTCCTGTACTTTTTGTCAAAAATTTCTGAAATTTTGCAGAAAGGTTTGTGTATTGGGGGATTGATACTATTAAACTTTGGTTGTTAAGTTAAAAAAGTCGAAGGGTGGAGAGTTAAAGAGCGATCATGTTTCGTATCTCGAGTAGAGTCGAACTTAAATAACGATTTTACTTTTTATCAGCATTTAAAATTTTTTATGAAACCCATCCCTATTCTCTAAATTAAACCTTTCATTATT
The DNA here is from genome assembly GCF_000671375.1 of Centruroides sculpturatus. NCBI lineage: Eukaryota > Metazoa > Arthropoda > Arachnida > Scorpiones > Buthidae > Centruroides > Centruroides sculpturatus. The sequence goes on along the minus strand of NW_019385702.1, from coordinate 158,140 downwards.
TTATAATAATTAAAAATATGATATTTCATTATTAAAACTTTTTATAACAGATGGCGCCACAGGCAGTTTTAAATGTCACAGTGGAAGTTAATTAAATAACTCGTTGCTGGATTTTTCTTTAAATTAAATCATAAATTTAACAATCAATATAACTTTTCAAACTACAGAATTTTCACTACAAAACTTAAAAATGTTCGCCCTGCGTCGATGAAAAATGAAACTAAATACTGAAAGTCTTCATTTAGATCTTTGGCATTTTTAAACCAGTAAGCTGTCGTGTTACCACCATGTCTCTTCTCCTTCGAGAACAATTGAATCATCATTATTTTACATCAGAGGAAGGTATTTAAATATCAAAAATATGATCGATTAAAAATTTAATTTTAGATTTATAAATAGAAATAGAATAATACACAAAATACCTAATTTAAGTGCTAAAAAAATCAAGTGTTCAGCAGCTCAGCGGTAAAAAGGGAACTAATACCTCTTCCAAACGATCGTAAACTTGATAAAGAATCAACCTGTGATATTTTGAAACTCCCCTATGCAAATAAAGAAACGAGGAGCACTCAACTTTCCAACTTAGCAAACGTAAATTTAAAGCATATATTTTCTACTAAAAACTAAAATACACTATGTTGATAAAGGTATTGAGACACATAGGAGGTGGCGAAAGTAGCTTTTATTAGCGGTTTTCAATACAGAATTGGGCTGCCTTTGGCCTAAATCACTGAAGAAACTCTTCTAAGCATGCTATCGACCAAATTCCGATATATGCGGAGGAATGTTCTCAAGCCCAACACCACAGTAGTGAATGAACACCGGCAGCTGTGATAATACTTGGACGTCATTCTTGGATTGCCAATGAATGGAAGTAAGTGTTGTGGACTAGTGATTCATTGTGCACCATCTGATCGAATGGCAGTTGCTTGAAGAACTATTTCTACACGACTTCGTCATCCCAATAGTGAAGTTTGGAGAAAGCTCTGTTATGATGTTGGGTGTTTATGCTGTGAAGGACTAGGGACATTACAGCGAAGTCCACCCTCAATACCAGCGAGTACAGGGCAATGCGGCATTATCTGTCATGTAGCGGTACTTTGGAACAGTTCCGTGTCTACCAGTATGGCCGAGCCCTGTACTATACAACACGCGGTGTTGACAGCGGCGGGGCAAGACCTAAATTTGCTGTGGGCAAGGTACATTTCGCGAGGCCCTCTGGTGGCGCAAGAAGACGGATTTTATAAAATAAAAAGCAGTTGAAACTGTCTGCTTTTAGCCTTACTGAACTCCTTAATAATTGTATCGTAATTCAGCTTATATGCTATATATGCTTCAATAGATATATAATATATATATGCTTCAATAAATATATATATATATAGATATAAAACTGCCAAAGCTGAAAGTCTTTCCTGACCCATTGTATTTCTTAAATAATCTTTTATTAGTTTTAATTTTGAAAAGCTCAGGCAGTACTTACCGGTATTGTTAACAAAATTCGAACGGCAATGTAAATATTGGGTAAATTTCTTTCAAGTTATTTTCTGTTATGTATTGGAGCAGCTGTTTCACATCTTTAATGAAGTTGGGTAAATTTGGGATCATTGTTTGTAATTCTTAATTCATATAATTCGTAAGGTTGTAAGTCACTGCTCTCACTCACTCGCAGGACTGAGTGTGAGTCTTGACAGTTTTTTAATATTTGCTCTTTTGGAATATTTTTTAACTTACTTAGATCATAGAGAAAATCAAAATTTTCAAAATGTTCATTTAAAGACATAATTCCCGAATCCATATTGCTTATTATAGAATCAATCATGGTGTTAAAAAAATCTGTTTCATAGCTGCTTTTGGGAGACTGTATAGGTTGATCGCTGCCTTCATCATCGAACATCCTTTTCTTTTTGGCTACCGTTTCGTTTTTGAAGTCTTTTGGCAGTTCATAACTGCTATTCTCAATAAATTGACGAGCGTCAGACAAGCATTTTTCGAATTCAGTTTGTCAATATTCTTCGATTTAGTCACAAAATGTACGCAAATGTTCAAGAGCAATGCTTAAATGGACTCGTAAAGATTGCCATAATTTGCTTATGATATTAACACGCGATAATATCTCATCTAAACTGAGCATTTCGTTTAAAACCGAATCACAATCACTGAGTGTGTCTGATTGTTCCGTTTGATTTTTTAAGCTTTCGATGCATTCAACATCAAATTGCAATAATACGGCCTTCACTGCCTCGATTCTGCTTTCTCACCTTGTGTCTGATAAAGGCTTCATAGTAAGCTTTGCTGGAACTAGAAAATAGCAAATAAATTTTCTGAATAAAACCAAAAAATGATTTTGCTGCCACAGAAGAATTAGCTGCGTCTACCAACAGCAGACTCTAGCTATAACAACCGCAAAATGTAAAAAAAATGCCCTGGGATTAATATTTAATATTCGAGTTTTAACTCCACCATTTACGGGATACTTTACTGCGATACTTTGATTGGCTTTCTAGCCGTTGAGAATCGTGAAAGTAACGTAAACAAACACAATGGGAAATGCCCCCACCAGTGGGCGAGTGGTCTCGGTTGCCGCTCATAGCGGTGACCAGACCCTAAACACTGGGAAGTTCGGTCGTGGGTTCGCGCCGCGATCGGACAGGCTGGCTGCTTGGAGTTTTCCGGGTTTTCTCCATGCCAATAACGACTGAATAGGAGGCCAGTTCCCCATAAAAGTCCTCCCGGAAGGCATTATTTCCCGCGCGTACGTATAGGCCGTTTGGATACGTCTGGCAAATCGGTCGCATAGCGATCATATACACACAAGTCTACTCGGAGAAAGAGCCTAAATTGAGCTAAAATCTCCATATAAACAACACTGAAGAAGAGACAGAGACAATGGGAAATTCCCAGCTCTGGCTGGCAAGGATTCCCCGCGATAGCAACCCAACGCCAGCAAATGTTGCTAGACAAATAAAACAAATTTGGTATGTCAATATATTTATCGTTTTATGACGAGTAAAATTTTTTCGTTGAGTTTACGGCTTTTATGTAATGCATAAACCTTCGAAGCGCGGGGCCCCTCGGACAGCGAGGCCGTAGGCGGTGGCCCACGTCGCCCACGCCTTACGCCGCCTCTGGGTGTTGAGGCTAGTTTGAGGAGCAGAACATCCGCAAGCTTATTTGGCTAGCTCCAAAGTCAATACCTTAATCCCATCAAGTATCTCTGGGATGAACACTGGAATGCCATATCCGTGGTCCGCCAGCAGGTTCATCGTCCACTGCAACAATATCTGTCGCTCTGCTATCGTGATCTTTCATGCAGTTTCCTACAGATGGTTCTAGTGCTAAAGATGTTCCAATCGCCTATGCCCTATGAGATCTCCTAGGAGACTGTTTTGGCGGATGATGAGCTTGACGCCTTCACCTCTCGTACAATGCATCATTGTCCCGTTCAGACAGTAAGAGGCCTTCCAGAACGTGACCCCACTGTAAGGCACCACTTGGTTTCCACTTCCAAACATTGCCAACAATTGACTTTGGTAGGTCCAAAAGCGCTGCAATGGCCGTGATGATTGTTTGCTTGGATGGAATCACACCACTATTTCCTGTTGGAAGTCTGTCAACTTTGTATCATGCTTCACCTGACGGTATCTGTGCCGAGAGATGTCTGTGCCATGTGTCTCCTTTATACGTAGTGTCCGCGGTCCCCCGACCATTTACACAAATCACATTCGCTTGACAATAATGATGTTTCAATACTTTTGTCAGCATAGTGTATACTTGATAATAATTAGTTTTGATCATGTTAGATAATATTTTACTTTACATCATACTTTCCCTGTTCAATCGTTATGTTATCATATTATATATAAAAATTAGTAGAAATATTAATAATTCATAATGTTTTAAAGTGTGTTATCAAATTGACTATTCTCAAGTTTCAATGACGTTACCTGCTTAATTAATTTTAAACAGGTAACGTCACTGATACCACTGTTTTCTTTCATGTAGAAACTTACATGGGGTCGTAGGCGTCCGCAGATAGGCAAACGGGACACTTAAGTCTCCCTGAGGTCGAGTAAAAAATTCCAAAAATTATAATCGTAAAAATGATCGAGATATGTAATCTTACACTCTCGACCAGGGACGCTTTATCTGTCTTTAAAAAACTCCCAAAAATTAAAAAAATGACGTGATTATTTGTCTCTAAGCTTTGTCCCCCTGGAAAATTTTCTGCCAACGACCATGCATAAGGTACTTTTATAAAATAATATACGTCTGTTTACACTGAATATTGCTGGATACAATAATAATTTTTCGTAATTTTATGCAGCTACATTTAATGAAATCACTTATTAATTCGGATTTGTTTATTTAAAGTAAGATGACAAAACTTGATTAGAGTAACAGTTTCATTTGTTTATTTTTATAAAATTATTTTCTTATCGTCTGTTAGTTCAAAAACAAAGTAGGCTATTTCATTAACAACCAAATGAATTATAGATACTTAGAACATGACATTGTTTCTGCTTGATATTTATAGATATCATTGAATATCTACATGAAAAGTTCTCTCTCGGGCTAATAAAAAGTTTTATTTTGCAATTACTGTATTCGCAATTATTTATCGTTAATAACATATAACATTCATTTTTGTTATTATTAGTTCTGTATCATCAGTGGCCGAGTGAATAAAACCTCTGAACAAGTAGTTGGTTGTGGATTCGCAAGGAGTTTCCCGGGTTTACTTCATGTTTGTAACAAATAGGGGCCAAGTTTCCTTTAGGAAGTCCTCCCGGAGGCATCTCCTCGGCAGATCGCCCATGTGTTGCGTTGCCATAAACCAATAAACCAAACCAATTGTTAGTTCTATCAATAATATTTTGAGTACCCAAAAATGTGAAGGTGGAATAGTTGCTACTACAAAATATTTTACATGCAGAAATAATTTAAATACATTTTCAATAAAAATCTTAATGTAGTATAATATATCAGTACAGAAAAGATAGTATATCATTTAAACATTTATAAAACATTTAACATTTTTATTGAAAACATAGTTAAATTATTTACATACATATAAAATATTTTGTAGAACCAACTACAATATTGTTTACTCCAATTTCACGCTTAATTAAATATTATAAGAGATTAATAATTTTGATGATTTATAATAAATAATCAAAATTAGTGTAATATAATCTAAGAAATGGAAAATATTTTGCAAACTACATATATATGTATATAAAACATCTATAAATATACAGATCTTCAACATATTTATTCTAATTCAAAGAAATGATTATCTAATGAAAATAACGCCGAGACAATGTAGTAACAGTAGCAACAGTAATATCGCAGATGTGGTCAGTATCATTTGACAATACAAAGAAATTCGCGACTATTGGGCGACATCTTATCGCGCTTATGCTGCAAATTACACTCCACTTGTCCTGATAGTTGATGGGAACAAAAGTACATCGGATTTTCTATCTATCGTGAGAATAGTAGATAGCGATAACTTAATTACTATCTTAACTCACGATCTACTCAGTTGCCTTCCTGCCGTTTTGCATAATAGACTATACTCCTAAATAGATTTTGGAACTCGTTTCTTTCTAAACTCTCCGTTTATTCAGTATACAGGACAGGCCGAATATAATATCGTTTAAATATAAAAGTGAGATATTGTCCACTTAAATTTCGAGATCGGCCAATTAGATAATCGGAAATCGAACGGCCTTATCTATCCGTAAACACGATTGGTGCTTTTTGTGAATGAAATGAAAGAGATGAAAACAGATAAAATTATTAACAGTTTACTTTCAACATGGCCGGTATCGAATTACAAAATGAGAAGCAATACAGTACTCTCAGTCAACGTGCAAGAGCATTTTCAGTCGATGCATTATTGGGTCACGATAAAATAGAAAATTCATCTGGGAGAGATGTGCAAAGTCGTGTTCCTGTAAAAGGTGCGTGTCTTATTTCTTTATTATTTATTTTATGCTTTGATATTCTTTCTTTGCTAAAATATACCCGCAAAAGATATATTTGGGATAAATTGCACGAGAAAAATTCCTGATGTTGCTCATCCGGATTTGATTCAGAATCCTTCAAAACTGTAGTCTGTGGCCATAACCGCTTCGGTCGCCCGGCCTTCCCTACTTAGGTGTTAGACAAGTGAAGAAAACCTGAAAACTCCATGAAGCCAACCCGGGATCAATTACCAGCGTTAAGTACTGTACTTTCATCCACTCCGCCGTCTGTGGGTCCATGTCACGATGACGTTTCTCATTTTAAAGTATGTTGACCGAATCTCTTGTACAGTACCGTATAGTACATCAGACACTTTGGCAGCTCGTACCAATTTACTAATGAGTCTGAAGTCGAGTCTTTACATGCTGATCGCTGTTACTTTCACTGGTCAAAAAGGAAATTAAATCATAACTTATATTATAATTGACAGTGTGATGCTTTTTTTTTATTAATAGAAATTTTTAATAGAATTTTCTAAAGGAGACACTGATGAGAAGTTTTCATTTACCTTATTTTCTTTAAAATTTTATTTATAGAATGATTTAAACTTCAGTTTTGCCTGCCTATTCAGTATACTAACGAAAATACTCAGTATAAGAATTATACTGGGTATTTTTGTTCAAGAAAACAAATCAGCTTTATACATAAATAAATTTGAAGAATTTTTCAAAATTTGCGCATTTCACATATTATGTTTGGTTTAGGCAAAGCGATACATGGCGATCTGCCGAGATGATTCCTCCTGGAAGAACTTTTATGGAAAACTGACCCTTATTTAGGTGTAACAAACGTGAAGAAAATCCGAAAACTCCACGTGGCTAGCCTGTTGGCCAGGCGTGAACCCACGACCAACCTCTATTCAGTGGTTTTATCCACTCGACCACTGATGGACTCTCGCATATTACGTTGTGATTTATATTAATTACATCAGCAAGTGAAGTAGCGTTTTTAACTTTTCCGGTAACATTTGGTGGCTTTATCTGTTACAATATTTTATTAAACAGAATTTTTTATATTTTTAATTATTATAAAATAGCAAAAAATTTAATTTTGAAGGTGGGGGAAAAATTGTAAATGCTAATAACGAGTAAAATCGTCATTTAAGTCCGACCCTACTCGAGATATGACACGACCCCCTGTATCTCCCCACCACTCGACCTTTAACCACCAAAATTTACTAGCATCAATCTCCCTAATACATAAACCTCCCTGCAAAATTTCAGAAATTTTCGACAAAAAACACAGGAGTTATTAAGCTTCAAAGAGTGTGAACGTTTTGTTCACCCTCTTTGAAGCTTACTCCCCATACACACACACACACAGACACATACTAACATTCATACATACAGAAAGAAAACTCGAATTTTTTGCATTTGCCGACGTTTCAAGATCTCCTGACTCCAAAAATATCAGGAGACCTCGAAAAAATCTTGGGGTCATTGTTTGACTGATCACCATACTTTCCTTCTGATATACGTAACATCCGGGAAAGTAAAATTGCTTGATTTCACATAAAATTCAATGATCTTTTGCATAAAAACTACATGAATGAAAGCAACAGATCCTGAATATTTTGCAATATAATTATTTAAATCCGGGATTTAATGCTTGATTTAGTCACCTGTCTTTCACAGCTTGTTAAATCGAATTATGTCAAAATCTTTCAAAATTGACTCATTTTTATAAATAAATTTATTTGGTTGCATCTTCAAGAATTTTGATTCTTGAACACTTGTTAGTGTTTCTGTTAGATGATTCGTGAGTGAAAAAAGTTAGTCAGCAATATAAACAACGAACATGAAAATCTTTTAAAGTCAATTTACATTAACCAGGTCTACGAAAGTTATGAATATAGATTATCCTGAATTTAATTTTGTTTAGACAATGTTGTCAAATTATTACTAAAATGTGTCAAAGATCACTGTAAAGCGTTGTTAAACCTTAAATTTTTACTTCGTTTCTGAATATTATCCTTGGTGCTTTGTTGTAGCAAGCCTACATAGGTTATATAAATTTGTATAGAATGACGCAAGATGTTCTAATTTCAATTATATATTACACTCTGACTTGAATATAGTTGTATGAAAAATCACTAATGGTGTTCTATAAGAAATAATTCATTTTATAGATTTCTATTTTAAACTTTCTATTGGCCTATTACAGTGTATTAAAATGTCAACTATTACAAGTTAAATATATTACAATATAATCCTTAGAAAATGTGCATACTAAACACAAGTCACGGGAAAGTTTATACAGGACGTATTTTTTACAAAAGAATTTAATGGAGAAGCTGCTAAAGAATGTCTAACTTGTTATGTAAGTTAATATAAAAAACTAACAAACCAACTGACACTTAGATTAAAAAGTTATCCAAAATTAAATGCATTAGCATAAATATTATGGCAATTTTATGAAGTGATTCCAAAAATAAAATACAGACTTCAAACATTAATTTAGTCTTTAGATTTATTTTTTTTTACTATGTGAAAACTTAATTTTTTACGCAATCGACAGTACTAACGACAAATAACAACGGTAGGGTTTTGATTGAATTTCAGGCTTAGGCCTGCTGCTCAAATATGATTGCGATCAGAAGTGAACTTTACAAATTTTGAAAATCATATTTTAGTTAGCTATAAAATCTTTAAGACCACCAATTCGATTTTGCTGAAATATGTATTATTTAATAGATATTTTTAATGTAGTGTATAGCACTTATAATCAGAAGGCCACATCATATTTCAGAGAGATTTCATAAGGCCCCATTTTGTATTGCAGCCTGCCAAAGTATACAGCTTATATTCGGCAAAGTCTTACATGTATGAAAAGTATACATATATCATAATTTAGATAGATGTTTATATTGAAAAAAGAAAGATCAGAAAAAATATTTTATTTGTTCATCTAAAAATTAAAAAGTTTCAAACTCTTAAAATATACCGTTTTAAATTTTACAGGCTGCACTAGAAGACACCAAAAGGCCACAGATTCTCCATTTACATGTTTAATTTACAGGTGGTATATACTCACCATATAAACCTTTCATTCTTTGCTATATACTTTATGGTAGTAATATTTCCAATTTTACTTTTTCCTAAATAAATATGCAGGAAAATTTTATGAGAGCATCAGTAGAACAATATTTTAACAAAATGAAAAATTCATTACATGAAAATCAACTCATTAACTTAGGTACTTGACGGTAAACTTTGTCGAGCACTTTAAGGTCCAGCTAATCTGCAACTTTTATGATGGATATTCGTAAATTATCCATAAACAAGACGAGCTAATCTTGTATATGATCCAAAATAGTTACGATTACTTTCATTAGTGAAAAATATTTCTAAATACAGTGATTATAGGGGATTGAAAAATACAAACTATTATAATATATAAAGTTATTATTTAGATCATTTATAATTTTATTTATGAATCTGTTGTCGGTAGTCACAACCAAGGATCAAGAGTAAGTCAGACGTTAACCAATAAACATTCACATATTTAGTAAAACGAATGGTAATTGATTGGCTTCTGACTGATTTTTTAAATGTATGAAACTTTTATAAAACTGTTATTCTATAGTTAAGGATTTCATTTTTAAGCATATATTTGTGATTTTAATTTAAACTTGTAATTATTATGATTAAATAATGTAGTTTTATTAATAAATTTATAATTATTAGTACTGTATTATTTAATACTAATAATTATAAATTTAAATAAAAATCTAAATAATAATATTCGCGTAAAATTATACACCATTTAAGCTTTTTTTTAAATTTTAAATTATGGACTAAACTGAAAGTGTCTTTAATATTTATTTCTCGCGATTCAATATACTTTATACATTTTTAATAGTCAAATTAGTTAAAGTAGCATTTATATTTCGAAATAAATTTAATGTTTATGTATAGTTAATTATCAAATAATATTGTAGATGTGTTTACATATTTCACGAGAGATTAAATATCATTGTAATCGTAATCTGAGTGACGAAATTTAAGGCATTGGGTAATGTAAATAACAGTTATTCGTCTTAAAATTATCTATCGATCAAAATAGCACGATTTTGAAATCTTCTCTGAATTTGAATTTAAAATTAATGTGAAAATTTAGTATTAACAACTCACTTGTAATGGAGGATATAAAACACGATTGGGTTGTTCAATGAATGTAGAATGATTCATTCAAAATTCGTAAAAATGTCTTGCACGTTTGTCTGTAATTAGCGAGAAGCAACTAAAAAAGTCGCAATAATATCAGAACGTAATCATCTACCAGCCACTGAAAAGTTAAGAAAAATTAGATTTAAAAAAAAGACTTTTTTAAAATACAGTTTTCATTTGTATATTTATATATATATCAGTAAAATAGAAATTTAAAATTGTATTTGACTATGATATTCGTTCGTAGGTGATAATTTTCTTAACAAATGATAATTATCATCATAAGCATCATCATCTGCTATGATTAACGAATATTTTCTCGTCTTTATTACGATATTTCTTGTAATTTCTGCTTTTCATATCTGTTCCATTCAAATTGCAAATAACAAACTACATTTAATTTTTGTTTTTCAATGGCGAAGACTACGAAACGTGAAAGCGAATAGTGCATCAGCCATTGGGCGCATTGCCTGTTAATACAGCTGCATAATCCAGCCAATGATATAACCTGCTTCATTTGAAACGGATTATATCATTGCTTTGATTATCCTACTGTATTAAAACCGCTTTGTCAGACAATGCGTCCATTGACAAATTAAAACATATACAAATTAATTTCGGAAAAAAGTATTAAATTTTTTTTAATTTGTACATTATTATTCGATTAAAAATCAATCAACAGTAAAACATTTGCCTATTTTACCAAATGTAAACCGAATTATAAAAGAATATTTAATTAAATTGGTAATTATTGGAACGAAGATAAAAAGCCAATTAACTGTTCAGTTTTTCTTAACTTTTTCTGCTGGGTGAACAAGAACAAGTCTTTAAACAAGCCCTCAGATTGAATTTAATAAAAATAGAAATATCTTTTTTGTGATTTTTAGTCTTTTCTTTTTGAAGAATCTCTCGATTGTGACATATTCTTTAAGCTAGAAAAAAATCCGATTAATCTGATTAAAGCGTGTCTAACTCTCCCGTTTAATTATGAAATGTAAATTGTAACAAAATGGGTCAATTGTTAATCAAATTTCAAGCAAAATTACCACTGTGTCTTTCGATTACTGAAGCTATTTATTTTAGAAAAAATAATCATCATCGTACGAATAAAGATTTTTTTTTTTTTACAAGCAGATGTGATACGAAACGATATTAAAATGAAACTCGTAAATTGTTCTTTGTGGTTACAATTTCATCGTCTTGAAAATGAAATGATCATCACCAAAGCCGGAAGGTATGATTTTTTTTATCAATTAAACGCTCTTAAAACTATCAAAAGAACAAAAAATTAACAATAAGCCTTTAATTCCTTTTTAAAAAATATTTAATACTATTACACATTCGTAGAATATAATTACAATGAAAAAGATAACCCGTTCATTGTAATAATATTCCACGAATATGTAATAAAATATATTTGTATTAAACAAAAAGATATTTTATTTCAGGCGCATATTTCCTAGCCTGAAATTTGATGTTTTCAACTTGAATCCAGATGCTTATTACTTATTATGGATGGATATTGTGCCTGTAGATCGACATCGTTATCGTTACGCATTCCCAAAGTACGTCACTAAAACATGTAAAAAACCAATTCCGAATTTTAAATTATTATTAACTGTTTGCTCTTGGTTCAGTTCCAGGTGGACGATAGCAGGAAAATGCGAAACTCATTCGGATTGGAATTTGTATATTCATCCTGACGGGGTAGCGCAAGGTAGCCACTGGATGTCTCAGAGCGTGGCTTTCGATAAAGTTAAATTAACGAATAACAAAGAATGTAAACAGAAAGGACAGGTGAGCACGTTTGTTTAATTGTCAACACTTTAATTTTCCACTAATTATCAATAACATGACAGATAGTTCTAAACTCCATGCATAAATATCAACCACGTCTCCATATCCAATTAGTAGACGTTAGGAATAGACAAAATGCGGCGCCCAATGCAAAGACTTCAAGACATTTCGAATTTATAGAAACTTCATTCATAGCCGTTACCGCTTACCAGAACCAGCAGGTAATGTAATTCAAGTTTAAAAGGAAGAAGTTAATCAATGTTTAATGAAATTTTACGTTGCAGATTACCACTCTGAAAATCCGCTCTAATCCATTTGCGAAGGGTTTCAGAGATGCCATCAAAATCAGGTACGTTATCATTAGTATATATATACTGTATTCTTCGAAGGAAATCGCTATCGAGTGTTAAAAATGCTGTGTCGAAATTAATTATTATTGGCGAAATTAGTTGCCTATCATTACATGTCTATTCAAGTTTTCCTTCCAAATCAAAATCACGAACCGAAAACGTCGTTTAGAAACATATTTTTCAAAAATTGCATGATACTTCGACCTTATTTTGAAGGTTATTGGCGATCAACAAACTTTAATTTTAAAATTGACACATTAGCGGCGCGACGTCAATCTGCTAGATAAATTTACGCCATGCGTAACCATACAAAAATAGCAGTCGCCAAGACAGACTACTCGAAAAAAGTTGTTTGTCAGCGTCCCGATGGCGCCATTGGTTAAATCGTTGTTGTTGGTCTTCGTAAATATCAGAGCCATATCAATGTCACAGGATCGCTACCGTTTGACTTCACACCTGTTATCGGCGATAGACGCCAAACTGGAGCCAAATCTAATCTATCGATTACTTGACAGGTGTATGTCCCGGTTTTGATTATTTCCTATCGCTAATTTATAGTAGTGGGGGGTAGAACTTGTCGACACTTGGTCTTATCTCCAACTGTCTGATTACTTTTACTGCTGAATCGTTCCTTGATTAAGTGGCGCCATTCAAACGAACAACTTCGCCGATAACTCTCGAGTGTCCGAACTTTTAGACATTTTTCTTCTTCCTGCTTTGTAAACATCTGAAATAAAGGGTTAAAATTTGTTTGGAAAATCCTAACTGGCATTCAACCGTTTCTGAGAAATAGTAGGGTTTCCCAAAATTCTAACGTTGATTCTGGGAAGTCTCGATATACATCGATGTAGTCTCCAAACAATGCGAATATCAGTAAGGTTACATAGATGCAGACTTGTATAAACATTTATAGAGCAAACTAGATATCAGCTGAAAATTGGCATTACTGATTTAAGTGAAAAACAATTGTGTCAAATCAATATCTATTAATATACTTTCTATGTCAACTGATGTTTATCTTACTTTATTATACAAGAAATATCAATACTTTATGACAAATTCTTTAAGCTATAATAAAAAAAAATTATATATTTAATAATTATTATATTATAAAAATGATTACATGTATCTATTTAATCCAAAATAATTTAAAATTTCTGAATATCTGTTATTTTCCATCTTTTAACTCTTTCCACACTGTGGGCACTAAGAAAGCCCATCGTAGGTTCGGCCAGGTTCACAATGGGAGCGACCGGGATGAAAGACGAGGAAGGGACACGATATATTCGGTGCTTACCACTCACGAAAAATTCCTAGATTCGGTCCCAAGTCTCAAGCGGAAGGCTAATGCAATTTATAAGTAATGGCGGATTTAGGTATGGTTGATTGGGGTAATCGCCCGGAGCAGTGGCGTAGCGAACATAACTGGCGCGCGGAGCACGACACTTTATTGGCGCCCCCTCCCCCCTCCATAAACAAATCTTGTTTGTCTTGGAGATCATTTGGCGCCCCTCTGCGAGTCGCACCCGGGGCATGATAGGCCCCCTTGTCCCCCCCGCTACGCTAGTGCCCCGGAGACACGTTTTTAAATTGTATAAAGGTATCAACTATTAATTAGTTTATTATCCCGTTTAATTAGAAGCAGTACCCTAACTTTTCCTAGAGGGTAACTACTCCAGATGTTAGATAGGTATAGTTTTTTTAAATTGGTATTCTAATGAGAACCGGTGTTTAAAACCAGATGTGGCCGCTGCCTAGATCATATTAATTCAATTTTTGACTGTCAGCCCCTCATGACATGGGTGTTGTAATCATATCAAATTTTGGATGTTCTGATTTTGATAGATAAGCATAAATTTTGATCACTAAAATACGTTTACACTGTTTTTGCGATGATACATACCTGTGTGTCGCACACGAGTATCTCAAATTTTACTAAACGGGTTGATACAAAATTTCATTTTTAGCTTTCTTTCATCAATATCTCGATTTGATCAATCTTTGATATTGATCAGTCAATAATCGAAAGTGACACTTTCTTAGTAATGTTTTCTATAATAGTTTTTCAACATATGCGATTCTTTACTTGACCAATCGCGTTCAGATTTCTAACGACGTATAAATGTGCACCAAAAATATTCAAAATCAAATGACAATTACGCTCTCTAGCAGTCGGTCGTTCAATTTGCCAGGCTCATTGTCTTTACAATGAGCCTGGCAAATTGGAAAATCATCTTTTATTTACTATTCAGCCATTTCTTAGGTGCTTTTCAATCAGCTCACAGAGCTTTAGGCCAGTGTTTTTCAACCTTCTTGAATACATGACCCCTTTACAAGTTAAAAAATTCTGGCGATCCCCCAAGGGCCATATTTTAACTATATCAGAGATTTTAAAAACTACGTATTTAATTTTCTTTCTTTAAATATCGATCGAAAAACCAATTGTACTGTAAAATAAACAGGCACAGCCTTGTCACTGAAATTCTAGATTTTTAATTGTAGTGTAGGACCTACAAACACTTGTCTTTTTCTTTCACCCACGACCCCCCCGTGTAAGGTTTGCGACCCCCATGGGGATAGCGATCCATAGGTTGAAAAACACTGCTTTAGACGATTAAGTGAACTTCAGTTTGTTCAATTAGTCCGATCGATTCTAGACTTGCTGTAATACGCCGAAGACACGGAAGGTTTATTACACAAGCAGCAGACAGATATCTAAAAAAGATTATTATTGTAAAGTAATCTTAAAATAATTAACATAATACAACATAATGATAGAAAAATGAATAATATAAATTAATAATCAAGAATAATGAATGATAATTTTAATTGGAAAAATAATGATTAATTACATGATATGACAATGAATAATGTATAGTAACTGTTATATAAAAAATTAATAATGCTGAATTTTTATGAAAATAATATTAAGACTTTTTTCAGAGTTAATTGTTTNGTTTTGTTATGGGGGGGCCTAGTGGAGGCCAACCTGACACAAAATTGAATTATTTCAAATTATTGTTCATTATTGGGCACCGAGCAAGCCGTTCACCTTTTTTTAGTATTCAAAACTTTTATTTTAGCTTTAGGTTTTTACAAATCGACTCAACACTTTTTCGGCTGTGATTTCCTGGGGAGGGCACCAGGTTCCCTGGGAGGGGCCGTGCCCACCCAGGCTCCCCCCTCGCTACGCCAATGTATATTTGTGATATCATAATGAATAATATACTGTAACAGTGCTATTTTCATAAAAATTAATTATTATTAATTAATTTTCGATATAATATTAAATTGCTAGAAGACTTTTTTGTTCAAAATGGTATAATAATTAGGAACAATGAAAAATATTGATTTACAGTTTTCACTTGGGGCACAAACGTTCCATTTATTTATTTGCTGTTTGTTTGGTTAAGTTACGGCAACGCAACACTTGGGTACTATCTGCCTAGGGAATGCCTTCCGGAAGGTCTATATATGGGTAACTAGCCTCTATTCAGGCGTTACAGACGTGGAGAAAACCCGGAAAACTCCAAGTGGCCAGCTAGTCCTGGCGAGGCGCGAACCCACGACCGAACTCCCAGTGTTCAGAAAACAAAACCACTTGGCCACTGGTGGGCCCTTATTTATTTGCATAAGATGAACTGCTGACATTTTGATGTGCACAATTGGTTTACCTTCTTACACGTGCACTTTTTCGTTTGACATTTTTAATTTTTTTATTTTTTGATACTATACACTTACAACTGGCAAATCTTTGTCCCAAACTTTGATTTTTTCGCCACGGCTTCACATAGAGATACATATGTTTCTGTGATATCTTCAAGAATTTGCGTCCCAGAAATCTGGAAAGCAGTTCCACTGAACCACAGTTTCTTTCAATTTGATAAACCGTACTTTATGCATCAAGAATTTTTCTATTACATTTTGGCAGTCTAATGGCCCTCGGTCAATCTTTGGAACATTCAATAAAATAAAGTCCCAAACTTCAGGTTTTTGTTTTTTGTAGTAATTTCAATCATTTTTTCTGCTGCACTTTTCTGGTTTCCGTGTGATTGTTGACGTTCCTCTGTAATTTTTTCTTTTGCAAGTGTCGCAAATGTAAACGTCACTAATGTCTTTAGAGATCCTCCTTGCTCTGAGCACAATTCTTTTGAACTCTCATCGCACACGACGAACATAATGTTACGTGTGATTCATTTAGATCGCGTACACAAACAGAACAAGTCTCTCTCTCAAAATTTTCCTCCTGATTTTCGTTTACTTCAACGGCAGCTCGTTCTAAGCTGCTTTCCAGAGCCGTAACTAGGCAGGTGCAACAGGTGCATTCGCACAGGACCCACTTGGAAGGGGGCCCAAACTGCTGTTCACAAGAAATTATAGTTTTAAATCTTAAATTTTTCCTCCTTTTTATTGGCGATCACATTTTGCCTTATTTAGACCCTAGATGTCTGATCACCAGTGTACCCAACTGTGGCGACTTCTAGAGGGACGTAGTGAGGTAGCAGAGACCGCAGACAAATCAGCCAAAAGTAGCGACTTTTGAAATTTTGTTTGTTTATTTTTTGAGAAATTTAAATTTATGTTTATAGTTTTCAAATTTATAGATTTTTTCTCTATAGAGCTCTCTGGCAACGACTAATATTATTACGATATACAAAACTGTATTTCTAGATTTTTCTACAGTGTGCAGAGCTAGAAATCTGTAAAGGTAACATTTTGTAAGAAAAATAAATCTGCCCGGGGATTTTTTTAATTGCTAAATTGCTAAATAGAAAACGTGGTAACTCTCGAATAAAATCTTAGTCTCGAGGTTGTAAAAGGCGTGCAGAAATTCTGACATAACTTTTTGCTTTATAGTGGTACGCATATGTGTTGTATACCTCAACGGCGGATTAAGCGGTAAGCGAACTATGCGGCCGAGTAGGGCCTCGAAGGGGCCCCCGAAATCTTTAAAATGCTACTGAAAAAAGGCTGATTTTTGCTTTCTCTATGGCTCTTCTTTACAATACATGAGTGTTGCTGATTTAAAAAAAATCAGCTGCAGATCTCGCTATTAAATATAGCAAAGATTTAAAAAAGTACGAATTCACAAGTGAAATTGAAAGTTTTAAGTTTGAAGTAACGACTCTTATACAAAATATAGAAACTGCATCTCCGCTTAATATTCTACAGGCTCTTCATGATTTTGGTTTGAATCTTACCCAAATATCAATGTCGCTCTTCAAAATATTTCTAACTCTTCCCGTTTCTATTGCTTCGTGCGAGAGAAGTTTTAGCAAGTTAAAATTAATAAAAAATTATTTATGATCAACTATCGGGCAAGAACGATTGTCCAATATTTCTATTATTTCAATAGAATACATTATCATTAAAAATATTAATCATGTAATTAATGAATTTGCTGAAATGAAAGCCAGAAAAGTTCAATTAAAATAAATCTTATTAAATATCTATTGTAATATATTTGTTTTATTATTTTCCCAAACCAAATAAATTAAGGGACCTAAATGCAAATTCTTGCACAGGGCACAGGAATGGCTAGTTACGGCTCTGCTGCTTTCCATAAGTTACAAACTCTTTATACTGTGAAGAAGATTTGGTGTAAAATTTCTGGTGAAATATTCGTTGACCCTAAATCTAATTTTGGTTCTGATTCAGTGCTGTATAGGGCTTCTGCCTATGTTGATGTTTAAAAGAGTTATTTTGCCACTGGACGAAACAGCAGGCTATTACCCAGTCTATATACTGGTATCATCCATCCACACAAATAACATATTTTCAACACCCTGATTGCATCGCTCTACGATCCACTGGAATTGAGGATGTCGGGGTCTTCCGTGCACTATTTTACATTCAGACCATATAACTGAAGATTGTTCAATGACACTAGCTGGGAATTCTCTTCCATTATCACTCTGCAAAATATAAGGCGTGCCAGTCTAAAAATGTTTTCAGCAGTTCCAGTGCAACTTCCGCTGCACGTTTTGTTTTCAAAGGGCGAAGAACACAAAATTTTGTTTCGTGATCTTGATAGTTCATTAACCATTTGTAGTCTGTATAAGGAGTAGATTGAAAATCAATCAATTCAACTTGGGCCCGAAGATTGAAATCGTTCGTAGTGATTGGTCGTACGACGATGTTGAGACTTCGAATTGCACATTTTATATAGCGATACAAATAAGTCAATAGCCGGTCTTGGGATGTGAGCAAATAACATTTTATCACGACCTCTATGACCTGTTGAGCAATGATATTGAAGTAATATATCAAAATATTCCTCAATAGGAAAAATTACCGCAACGGGATCATCATTGCTTTTTCTTTTCTTAATTAAAACTGGCCTTTCCCCAACCTCCATTGTATAATATTTCCTAATGGGCTAATTAGGAAATATGATACAATGCTGTCCGTACTGCTTGCTACTTTTTTCTTGTCAGGATTTATTGGATCTAAAATTTCACGGACAGCTTCATTTACACTTGAAATCGTCCAAGGTTTTTTTAATTAAACTGTCATTCTTACTCTGTATTCTTTTATTTTTTCATTAAATTTCAACTTTATACAACATATTTCTTCTTTGGAACCATTTATAGTATCATTGTCCCGCATATTTTCTTCGCCAACAAATTGTTTATGAAATTCTATATCAATCTCCATTTCCAAGTCACTCTAAATACAAACACGACACTCAAAATGAGATGTAATTATTTAAATTCTATTAAATATTAACTCAAAAAAGCAACTGCAACTGTTACAAGCACGTTAGCAAACCTGGGGGAAATCATGTTTTCAAGGGATGTTTGAAGACATGACCAATGGTGCTAACACAAAAAGGAAAAAGAGACGTTTTGCTAGCGCTGCAGAGAAGTCACATTACAATAAGCTAGAATCGATCAGGCTAATTAAAAAAGTGAACTTCAGTTTGTTCAATCGCCTAAAGCTCTGTAGACTGATTGCAAAACGCCTAAGAAATGTCAGGCTAAATAGTAAATTAAAGATGATTTTCCAATTTGCCAGGGTTATTGTAAAATGACGGCGCTCTTTACAATGAGCCGGATTTTCCAATTTGTCTACCACAGACACATCAGTTATTTATTAAATAAGAAAATATTCCTTGATTTTTTATAATTTTCTGTCATTATAATTTGTAATTAATGTAATAATTTCGTCCTTTTCCCATTTTAACATCAGAGATTTCCGGCTCTAAATATTTAACAGGCGTGATATGCAAATAAAACTGAACGATTGTGGTGGATACATTTTTACGCGTGAGCTTAAATTATAAAGCGAAGATGTCATCGTAAAATTTTTTAGGCGTATAAAAATCGTTTTAATACTGTTTGTGAAATTACTCTTGCTCAGTTTGCGATTGCTTTTGTTTTATCGTATGGTGCAAATATACCTATGCATAATTTTATACACAATGTTTGTAGCTCCACCCACTAGGTAGGAGTGCATTTAATTAAAACGCTAAAACATACCAAATGTCACTAGTGTCGCATGAGGTTTAGTGATTGACTTCAAGTTGGTCAATGAGTGCGTGAATAATGACTTACAGGTGTTCAAATACAGTTCTTCTGTAAATGGAATTGTTGGAAATGTTTCGAATGCGGGAATGCCTACGATATGTTTCACGAAGTGGAATCAAGAAATAAACGTTTATTTCTTTGTATGTGGAAAGAGAATAGCAAAAAGAATCACAATTATATTACTCTCAAGAGTGTAGGTTTTTTAACTCTTTTCGCCCTGTGGGCACTAAACAAGCTCATTATGGGTTCGACCAGGCCCACAATGGGGCTGCCGGGCGGCGAGGGACGGGGCCCGACATATCCGAACGGACCACACCCCGAAATTCCTGGGGATTTTCCGATCCATCCGGATTCGATCCCCAGAGCGGTGGGCTGCCACCTTGATCACTCGGCCATCCGGCCTTCAAAAGTGTAGTAGTAAATAAATTGTTTGCTGTATTCGTAATTGTTTGTAAACAATTACGAAAATATAAATTTTTCAAATACTGAAAGCACTCCTTATATCGCGTACGTAGGGGGAGAACCCAAATGAGCGGTTTATCAGATGGAGTGATATTACCGCTGTATCTACCCGTTATCGGCTAAAGCGTTTTTATATTTGGAAGGCAAAAAATTAAATACGCGATGTATCGAGGAGCTTTATCTTTATAAATTTAAAATACTCAAAAATAACTTCCGTGAGGTTTTAGGAATAATGAACATTTTCATTTAGTTCCAAGTTTAAATCCAGACAGGAACTCATTGTTTCGTATGTTGTATGCCAACGCCACCTATCGGTGATTTTTACAACTAAATTTTTCGCGTTCCTAAAAAATCTCCCGTACTTACACGATCTACCACGTACTGTATTGTACAGTACTTACCACACAAATCGCAATTCGTTCCGATAATTCTTCCATTTTTTTTACGAATGTTGAAAATTTTCACGGACTTTTCGCCCACCTTGTTTATTGGGAAGAACTTAATTTATACAAAAGGCAAAAAATACAGCATGTGAAAAATGCAATTTTTTCATGTGCGCCACAATGTTGATTCGTCACAAAACACTTCGAGGTCTGAAAATCTTACTCAGCAATGAGAGAAGGAACTGTTGCAGCGCTTGATTCAGCGCTGAACGAGGAAAGTCCTCGATGTTGCGCGCTAGCGGGTGATTTGAAATTGGAATTTCATTGGTAACAAAAAGTGACAAAGTTGATCAACCGAACCTATTCCTATGGACTTAAATTTTTTTAAAGAAAAAAAGCATCAAAATGCCTTAAATTTCTTGTCATATACAAGATCAATCTGAAAAGTTTTGAGACAATAACTGAAGATCAATGTGCGATATACATGTATGTTTATTGCTATTGTTCAAAGTACTATTCTTGATTTCATGAACGTGCCAAAATAAATTTTTATATCTTTCAAAAGATCTGTTTTGGAATGATGTTGATCTCTTTTATAACCCTATTCTGAGTTTGTTACAGAAATTTACTACTACTTTCCCAAACTTAAATTTGACTTAAAGTTAGTTGACAGAGTGAGTGAGTCTGGTGAGTAGGATAGATAAAGTATATTAACACTTACCTTCATCAAAAATACTTCAAAGTTGTAATTACTGCCCTATCACCAGTTACAATGCAAAAAATCAGATCAAGAACTGCATGCAATAGCTATTTGCTGTTGTATGTAATATTCTTACAATAAAATTCATCTTAAAAATTTAATGACTAATATTATTGCCACATCAACTAGGAAGAACTTATTTGTCTACACATTCTGAAAGACAAATGATACAATTATATTCAGCTTGAATTAGAAACTTGTATCATAAATGTGTTTAATATATTAGATTAAATTAATAATTGAGACTATTTTTCTAACTAGAAAAATTTGGCTAAATTTTTGATAATTTTATATACAGAATTTATTAATTCTTCTAATAGATTCAAATAAATTACAGCCTATCTTAATCTGTAATCTCATCTAAATTTGATTAAACTGAAAAATGTTTCAATTTTAAGGAATGTACACCTATCATGTCCCGATACAAAGAATGAGGCTTCATTTCATCATCCAACGGTCAGCATTTTCCCATCTGGTAAGTTTTCATAATTAAATGTAATCTTGTCAAATAATTATGCCAAAAACCAGTAATCTGGAACTAGGTTAATTAAATTGTTTAATGATTTTAAAACTTTGGTTTTTCTTATGTAATTATATAATAATAATAATCTATACAGAGTCCAGTGTTAACATTTGATTATAATATCTAACACAAATTCGTGAATCATTAATTTTATTAACCTACTTCTAAACCATGGATTATAATTATTTGATGATTTAGTTTTTAAAATACTGAATATCATTATAGAATTTAACATTCTTTTATAAATCTTATTTTTATAGAGAACATACTTGGGATGAATTCTATTCCCAATGATACTTTACAATGCATACAGTATCCTCACTATGTTACCCTGTGCAGATTTTGTAATTACTATGACATTTCTACAGGGACGGAGAGATATTTAACGTCACCACATCTATCGCATGCTTGTCAGATGTACATGCCATGTAAGTGAAATATCACTGTGGAGAAATGCATAACAAGATCTTTACTTATCTCAATGACATTAAGTATGGCAAAGAAAACAACTTTTTTTTATAGATCAGCTTCTATTTAAAACGAACATTTTAATTAAATTGTACGTAACAATTGGTAAATGTGAAATTGTTATGATTAAATAATTATGAAAGAAAACTCAAAATATTTCAATTTGCATTTTATTGAAATTTATAACAAGCTTTCTCATATTTAAACAGAATATAAAAATCTAACTGCATGACAAAAGCCACAAAATATACAAATAAGAATTTCTGTACATCTTTAAGCCAAAAAACACATTAACCTTAACAACTATTGTCAACAATTTGGAAACATTTATGTGTTTTTATATACACCTAAATATTGCAAGTTCTTTCTCAAATACAGGAAATTTATTAATTTTTCAGTTAAACACTAAGCAGGATTTAAAAAAAAATTTTATATATTTTTCATATTTATCTATATATATATAAAAATTTCCATATCCAATAACTAACTACATATACAGAAAACTATCTTTTGAAGTAATCTACAAGATTGTTAGATTGTCTACCATCCTTATTTTACAAGATTTTGTTGTTCACTCTCAACAATTTTACAAATACTTGAAAGGCATGTTCGATGGGGATGGAATGATTAATTCGTAAAATATTCAAAAAAATATGAATACAAAAAAACAGGAATCTTGAGTGTGAATTTTGTGGGAAAGATATGATGTTTGTGTGCACGAAATCCCCGTGCTCAAATACAAAATTAAGCAACGTATACATCTCTCTGCAGTTGATTTACAAACAATTGATTGGCCATTGCAGCCATGTAATTTCCTATTTTGAGAGTTCTAATAAATACTAACTTTTGTTGACTAAGCATAATACTTAACCCTTTTAGGATTATCACACCCAAAAACATTCTAAATTGTGATTTATGCTATTAAGATTTGGATAATTACATTGATATTGTCAATAACTCCCTGAAATTCCAGTGGATATGACATGCTGTCAAAACTAATTATAAAAAATACTGTTGTTCTATGAATGTTCAATGCATATTTGAGCAAAATATAAATTATTGCTTACATGTTAAAAAAATTAGCAATTTTGTAGATATAAAAAAAATTTTTATAAAATAGCAATTATTCTTTTATATCATTTAAAAAAATTCAAAATAAATATATACAGATTGCACTTTTTAATTTTGTGCATAAATTCTTTTTTTATGTTGCAAATCATAGAAAACAAAATAATTTGATATTTTTATATTTAGAAACAATTGATTAAAACTTTATAAAAAGAAATTAATTATATAACTTACAAATCTAAGGACAACTGTCATAATATTTCAACCAAGAATAAAACAATTAAACAGATACTTTCTTATATTTAGAAATTTTGGATAAAAACTATGTCTACAAATTCTAGTAAGAAAATAAAATATAGACTATTACTGAAAATGCTAATATTAACATATAAAAATTTAGAAATGAAAGTTAATAGTGATAGGATTTTAAAAAATTTTTAAGCACTTTAATTGATTCATTATTAATAAAATTCTCTTCTTTTAACACATTCACTGCCATGAATGTTCTTAAATTTTGGTCCAATTTAATATTGCCATATGAACATCTCATTATTATTATGCTATCAGATATTAACATCACTTTATATTAAGTAATATTTTACATTGTCAGTTGTAAATTATCATCATGGCACTCTAAAATTTATAGGTAGTGATGTCATATAGCAGTTAGCAAATTAGCTAAAAATATCAATAATAATGCATTGTTTGTGAAAAACTATTTCTATACACTTGATGTTTGTCATACATATTTTTATTTGAACCATTAACTGGAAAGTAACTTTTACTAATTTTTGCATATTGTTTATATACAGGGTGTATCAGAATGACGTTTTAAAAATTTGGGGGATTGTAGAGGATGAAATTTTGAACGTTTTGATATAAGGAACCCATAGCTAGAAATGTGATATAAAGTTTCTACAGCGGTAGGAAGTGCTTGACCGCCCTCCACTTTGGTAGTTACCCTTCCATCCATTGATGTTATGTTATTGTTCTCGACTTCTTCCTCTGAAGTTATGTAAAGTCCCTTGTGTAGCAACACCTGTAGGAACAATTCATGAGCTTACAGAGTGCATTTTTACAGCATTTAATACCATCAGAGGTGAGCATGGCCTATTACAGAGAGTCGGACAAAACATGGTTCGTCGTTGCACATTATGTAATGAAGTTGGTGGTCGTCACATCAAATATTTACTCTAAAGTAGTGCAGCCACTGATTCGATATACAGTTTGATTGTACTCTACTATTTTGTCAATAAAACTTGTCATAAATACTGTATTCTGCTGTTTCATTCAGCATACCAACTGCAAAGTGCTGTAGAAACTTTATATCACATTTCTGGCTATGGGTTCCTTATATCAAAATGTTCAAAATTTTATCCTCTACAATCCCCCAAATTTTTAAAACATCATTCTGATACACCCTGTATATANGTTGTATACCTCAACAGCGGATTAAGCGGTAAGCGAACTATGCGGCCGAGTAAGGCCTCGAAGGGGCCCCCGAGGTCTTTAAGATGCTACTGAAAAAAGGCTGATTTTTGCTTTCTCTATGGCTCTTCTTTACAATACATGAGTGTTGCTGATTTTAAAAAAATCAGCTGCAGATCTCGCTATTAAATATAGCAAAGATTTAAAAAAGTACGAATTCACAAGTGAAATTGAAAGTTTTAAGTTTGAAGTAACGACTCTTATACAAAATATAGAAACTGCATCTCCGCTTAATATTCTACAGGCTCTTCATGATTTTGGTTTAATCGAGTCTTACCCAAATATCAATGTCGCTCTTCGAATATTTCTAACTCTTCCCGTTTCTATTGCTTCGTGCGAGAGAAGTTTTAGCAAGTTAAAATTTATAAAAAAATTATTTATGATCAACTATCGGGCAAGAACGATTGTCCAATATTTCTATTATTTCAATAGAATAAATTATCATTAAAAATATTAATTATGATCATGTAATTAATGAATTTGCTGAAATGAAAGCCAGAAAAGTTCAATTAAAATAAATCTTATTAAATATCTATTGTAATATATTTGTTTTATTATTTTCCCAAACCAAATAAATTAAGGGACCTAAATGCAAATTCTTGCACAGGGCACAGGAATGGCTAGTTACGGCTCTGCTGCTTTCCATAAGTTACAAACTCTTTATACTGTGAAGAAGATTTGGTGTAAAATTTCTGGTGAAATATTCGTTGACCCTAAATCTAATTTTGGTTCTGATTCAGTGCTGTATAGGGCTTCTGCCTATGTTGATGTTTAAAAGAGTTATTTTGCCACTGGACGAAACAGCAGGCTATTACCCAGTCTATATACTGGTATCATCCATCCATACAAATAACATATTTTCAACACCCTGATTGCATCGCTCTACGATCCACTGGAATTGAGGATGTCGGGGTCTTCCGTGCACTATTTTACATTCAGACCATATAACTGAAGATTGTTCAATGACACTAGCTGGGAATTCTCTTCCATTATCACTCTGCAAAATATAAGGCGTGCCAGTCTAAAAATATTTTCAGCAGTTCCAGTGCAACTTCCGCTGCACGTTTTGTTTTCAAAGGGCGAAGAACACAAAATTTTGTTTCGTGATCTTGATAGTTCATTAACCATTTGTAGTCTGTATAAGGAGTAGATTGAAAATCAATCAATTCAACTTGGGCCCGAAGATTGAAATCGTTCGTAGTGATTGGTCGTACGACGATGTTGAGACTTCGAATTGCACATTTTATATAGCGATACAAATAAGTCAATAGCCGGTCTTGGGATGTGAGCAAATAACATTTTATCACGACCTCTATGACCTGTTGAGCAATGATATTGAAGTAATATATCAAAATATTCCTCAATAGGAAAAATTACCGCAACGGGATCATCATTGCTTTTTCTTTTCTTAATTAAAACTGGCCTTTCCCCAACCTCCATTGTATAATATTTCCTAATGGGCTAATTAGGAAATATGATACAATGCTGTCCGTACTGCTTGCTACTTTTTTCTTGTCAGGATTTCTTGGATCTAAAATTTCACGGACAGCTTCATTTACACTTGAAATCGTCCAAGGTTTTTTTAATTAAACTGTCATTCTTACTATGTATTCTTTTATTTTTTCATTAAATTTCAACTTTATACAACATATTTCTTCTTTGGAACCATTTATAGTATCATTGTCCCGCATATTTTCTTCGCCAACAAATTGTTTATGAAATTCTATATCAATCTCCATTTCCAAGTCACTCTAAATACAAACACGACACTCAAAATGAGATGTAATTATTTAAATTCTATTAAATATTAACTCAAAAAAGCAACTGCAACTGTTACAAGCACGTTAGCAAACCTGGGGGAAATCATGTTTTCAAGGGATGTTTGAAGACATGACCAATGGTGCTAACACAAAAAGGAAAAAGAGACGTTTTGCTAGCGCTGCAGAGAAGTCACATTACAATAAGCTAGAATCGATCAGGCTAATTAAAAAAGTGAACTTCAGTTTGTTCAATCGCCTAAAGCTCTGTAGACTGATTGCAAAACGCCTAAGAAATGTCAGGCTAAATAGTAAATTAAAGATGATTTTCCAATTTGCCAGGGTTATTGTAAAATGACGGCGCTCTTTACAATGAGCCGGATTTTCCAATTTGTCTACCACAGACACATCAGTTATTTATTAAATAAGAAAATATTCCTTGATTTTTTATAATTTTCTGTCATTATAATTTGTAATTAATGTAATAATTTCGTCCTTTTCCCATTTTAACATCAGAGATTTCCGGCTCTAAATATTTAACAGGCGTGATATGCAAATAAAACTGAACGATTGTGGTGGATACATTTTTACGCGTGAGCTTAAATTATAAAGCGAAGATGTCATCGTAAAATTTTTTAGGCGTATAAAAATCGTTTTAATACTGTTTGTGAAATTACTCTTGCTCAGTTTGCGATTGCTTTTGTTTTATCGTATGGTGCAAATATACCTATGCATAATTTTATACACAATGTTTGTAGCTCCACCCACTAGGTAGGAGTGCATTTAATTAAAACGCTAAAACATACCAAATGTCACTAGTGTCGCATGAGGTTTAGTGATTGACTTCAAGTTGGTCAATGAGTGCGTGAATAATGACTTACAGGTGTTCAAATACAGTTCTTCTGTAAATGGAATTGTTGGAAATGTTTCGAATGCGGGAATGCCTACGATATGTTTCACGAAGTGGAATCAAGAAATAAACGTTTATTTCTTTGTATGTGGAAAGAGAATAGCAAAAAGAATCACAATTATATTACTCTCAAGAGTGTAGGTTTTTTAACTCTTTTCGCCCTGTGGGCACTAAACAAGCTCATTATGGGTTCGACCAGGCCCACAATGGGGCTGCCGGGCGGCGAGGGACGGGGCCCGACATATCCGAACGGACCACACCCCGAAATTCCTGGGGATTTTCCGATCCATCCGGATTCGATCCCCAGAGCGGTGGGCTGCCACCTTGATCACTCGGCCATCCGGCCTTCAAAAGTGTAGTAGTAAATAAATTGTTTGCTGTATTCGTAATTGTTTGTAAACAATTACGAATATATAAATTTTTCAAATACTGAAAGCACTCCTTATATCGCGTACGTAGGGGGAGAACCCAAATGAGCGGTTTATCAGATGGAGTGATATTACCGCTGTATCTACCCGTTATCGGCTAAAGCGTTTTTATATTTGGAAGGCAAAAAATTAAATACGCGATGTATCGAGGAGCTTTATCTTTATAAATTTAAAATACTCAAAAATAACTCCCGTGAGGTTTTAGGAATAATGAACATTTTCATTTAGTTCCAAGTTTAAATCCAGACAGGAACTCATTGTTTCGTATGTTGTATGCCAACGCCACCTATCGGTGATTTTTACAACTAAATTTTTCGCGTTCCTAAAAAATCTCCCGTACTTACACGATCTACCACGTACTGTATTGTACAGTACTTACCACACAAATCGCAATTCGTTCCGATAATTCTTCCATTTTTTTTTACGAATGTTGAAAATTTTCACGGACTTTTCGCCCACCTTGTTTATTGGGAAGAACTTAATTTATACAAAAGGCAAAAAATACAGCATGTGAAAAATGCAATTTTTTCATGTGCGCCACAATGTTGATTCGTCACAAAACACTTCGAGGTCTGAAAATCTTACTCAGCAATGAGAGAAGGAACTGTTGCAGCGCTTGATTCAGCGCTGAACGAGGAAAGTCCTCGATGTTGCGCGCTAGCGGGTGATTTGAAATTGGAATTTCATTGGTAACAAAAAGTGACAAAGTTGATCAACCGAACCTATTCCTATGGACTTAAATTTTTTTAAAGAAAAAAAGCATCAAAATGCCTTAAATTTCTTGTCATATACAAGATCAATCTGAAAAGTTTTGAGACAATAACTGAAGATCAATGTGCGATATACATGTATGTTTATTGCTATTGTTCAAAGTACTATTCTTGATTTCATGAACGTGCCAAAATAAATTTTTATATCTTTCAAAAGATCTGTTTTGGAATGATGTTGATCTCTTTTATAACCCTATTCTGAGTTTGTTACAGAAATTTACTACTACTTTCCCAAACTTAAATTTGACTTAAAGTTAGTTGACAGAGTGAGTGAGTCTGGTGAGTAGGATAGATAAAGTATATTAACACTTACCTTCATCAAAAATACTTCAAAGTTGTAATTACTGCCCTATCACCAGTTACAATGCAAAAAATCAGATCAAGAACTGCATGCAATAGCTATTTGCTGTTGTATGTAATATTCTTACAATAAAATTCATCTTAAAAATTTAATGACTAATATTATTGCCACATCAACTAGGAAGAACTTATTTGTCTACACATTCTGAAAGACAAATGATACAATTATATTCAGCTTGAATTAGAAACTTGTATCATAAATGTGTTTAATATATTAGATTAAATTAATAATTGAGACTATTTTTCTAACTAGAAAAATTTGGCTAAATTTTTGATAATTTTATATACAGAATTTATTAATTCTTCTAATAGATTCAAATAAATTACAGCCTATCTTAATCTGTAATCTCATCTAAATTTGATTAAACTGAAAAATGTTTCAATTTTAAGGAATGTACACCTATCATGTCCCGATACAAAGAATGAGGCTTCATTTCATCATCCAACGGTCAGCATTTTCCCATCTGGTAAGTTTTCATAATTAAATGTAATCTTGTCAAATAATTATGCCAAAAACCAGTAATCTGGAACTAGGTTAATTAAATTGTTTAATGATTTTAAAACTTTGGTTTTTCTTATGTAATTATATAATAATAATAATCTATACAGAGTCCAGTGTTAACATTTGATTATAATATCTAACACAAATTCGTGAATCATTAATTTTATTAACCTACTTCTAAACCATGGATTATAATTATTTGATGATTTAGTTTTTAAAATACTGAATATCATTATAGAATTTAACATTCTTTTATAAATCTTATTTTTATAGAGAACATACTTGGGATGAATTCTATTCCCAATGATACTTTACAATGCATACAGTATCCTCACTATGTTACCCTGTGCAGATTTTGTAATTACTATGACATTTCTACAGGGACGGAGAGATATTTAACGTCACCACATCTATCGCATGCTTGTCAGATGTACATGCCATGTAAGTGAAATATCACTGTGGAGAAATGCATAACAAGATCTTTACTTATCTCAATGACATTAAGTATGGCAAAGAAAACAACTTTTTTTTATAGATCAGCTTCTATTTAAAACGAACATTTTAATTAAATTGTACGTAACAATTGGTAAATGTGAAATTGTTATGATTAAATAATTATGAAAGAAAACTCAAAATATTTCAATTTGCATTTTATTGAAATTTATAACAAGCTTTCTCATATTTAAACAGAATATAAAAATCTAACTGCATGACAAAAGCCACAAAATATACAAATAAGAATTTCTGTACATCTTTAAGCCAAAAAACACATTAACCTTAACAACTATTGTCAACAATTTGGAAACATTTATGTGTTTTTATATACACCTAAATATTGCAAGTTCTTTCTCAAATACAGGAAATTTATTAATTTTTCAGTTAAACACTAAGCAGGATTTTAAAAAAAATTTTATATATTTTTCATATTTATCTATATATATATAAAAATTTCCATATCCAATAACTAACTACATATACAGAAAACTATCTTTTGAAGTAATCTACAAGATTGTTAGATTGTCTACCATCCTTATTTTACAAGATTTTGTTGTTCACTCTCAACAATTTTACAAATACTTGAAAGGCATGTTCGATGGGGATGGAATGATTAATTCGTAAAATATTCAAAAAAATATGAATACAAAAAAACAGGAATCTTGAGTGTGAATTTTGTGGGAAAGATATGATGTTTGTGTGCACAAAATCCCCGTGCTCAAATACAAAATTAAGCAACGTATACATCTCTCTGCAGTTGATTTACAAACAATTGATTGGCCATTGCAGCCATGTAATTTCCTATTTTGAGAGTTCTAATAAATACTAACTTTTGTTGACTAAGCATAATACTTAACCCTTTTAGGATTATCACACCCAAAAACATTCTAAATTGTGATTTATGCTATTAAGATTTGGATAATTACATTGATATTGTCAATAACTCCCTGAAATTCCAGTGGATATGACATGCTGTCAAAACTAATTATAAAAAATACTGTTGTTCTATGAATGTTCAATGCATATTTGAGCAAAATATAAATTATTGCTTACATGTTAAAAAAATTAGCAATTTTGTAGATATAAAAAAAATTTTTATAAAATAGCAATTATTCTTTTATATCATTTAAAAAAATTCAAAATAAATATATACAGATTGCACTTTTTAATTTTGTGCATGAATTCTTTTTTTATGTTGCAAATCATAGAAAACAAAATAATTTGATATTTTTATATTTAGAAACAATTGATTAAAACTTTATAAAAAGAAATTAATTATATAACTTACAAATCTAAGGACAACTGTCATAATATTTCAACCAAGAATAAAACAATTAAACAGATACTTTCTTATATTTAGAAATTTTGGATAAAAACTATGTCTACAAATTCTAGTAAGAAAATAAAATATAGACTATTACTGAAAATGCTAATATTAACATATAAAAATTTAGAAATGAAAGTTAATAGTGATAGGATTTTAAAAAATTTTTAAGCACTTTAATTGATTCATTATTAATAAAATTCTCTTCTTTTAACACATTCACTGCCATGAATGTTTTTAAATTTTGGTCCAATTTAATATTGCCATATGAACATCTCATTATTATTATGCTATCAGATATTAACATCACTTTATATTAAGTAATATTTTACATTGTCAGTTGTAAATTATCATCATGGCACTCTAAAATTTATAGGTAGTGATGTCATATAGCAGTTAGCAAATTAGCTAAAAATATCAATAATAATGCATTGTTTGTGAAAAACTATTTCTATACACTTGATGTTTGTCATACATATTTTTATTTGAACCATTAACTGGAAAGTAACTTTTACTAATTTTTGCATATTGTTTATATACAGGGTGTATCAGAATGACGTTTTAAAAATTTGGGGGATTGTAGAGGATGAAATTTTGAACGTTTTGATATAAGGAACCCATAGCTGGAAATGTGATATAAAGTTTCTACAGCGGTAGGAAGTGCTTGACCGCCCTCCACTTTGGTAGTTACCCTTCCATCCATTGATGTTATGTTATTGTTCTCGACTTCTTCCTCTGAAGTTATGTAAAGTCCCTTGTGTAGCAACACCTGTAGGAACAATTCATGAGCTTACAGAGTGCATTTTTACAGCATTTAATACCATCAGAGGTGAGCATGGCCTATTACAGAGAGTCGGACAAAACATGGTTCGTCGTTGCACATTATGTAATGAAGTTGGTGGTCGTCACATCAAATATTTACTCTAAAGTAGTGCAGCCACTGATTCGATATACAGTTTGATTGTACTCTACTATTTTGTCAATAAAACTTGTCATAAATACTGTATTCTGCTGTTTCATTCAGCATACCAACTGCAAAGTGCTGTAGAAACTTTATATCACATTTCTGGCTATGGGTTCCTTATATCAAAATGTTCAAAATTTTATCCTCTACAATCCCCCAAATTTTTAAAACATCATTCTGATACACCCTGTATATANCCCACAATGGGGCTGCCGGGCGGCGAGGGACGGGGCCCGACATATCCGAACGGACCACACCCCGAAATTCCTGGGGATTTTCCGATCCATCCGGATTCGATCCCCAGAGCGGTGGGCTGCCACCTTGATCACTCGGCCATCCGGCCTTCAAAAGTGTAGTAGTAAATAAATTGTTTGCTGTATTCGTAATTGTTTGTAAACAATTACGAATATATAAATTTTTCAAATACTGAAAGCACTCCTTATATCGCGTACGTAGGGGGAGAACCCAAATGAGCGGTTTATCAGATGGAGTGATATTACCGCTGTATCTACCCGTTATCGGCTAAAGCGTTTTTATATTTGGAAGGCAAAAAATTAAATACGCGATGTATCGAGGAGCTTTATCTTTATAAATTTAAAATACTCAAAAATAACTCCCGTGAGGTTTTAGGAATAATGAACATTTTCATTTAGTTCCAAGTTTAAATCCAGACAGGAACTCATTGTTTCGTATGTTGTATGCCAACGCCACCTATCGGTGATTTTTACAACTAAATTTTTCGCGTTCCTAAAAAATCTCCCGTACTTACACGATCTACCACGTACTGTATTGTACAGTACTTACCACACAAATCGCAATTCGTTCCGATAATTCTTCCATTTTTTTTTACGAATGTTGAAAATTTTCACGGACTTTTCGCCCACCTTGTTTATTGGGAAGAACTTAATTTATACAAAAGGCAAAAAATACAGCATGTGAAAAATGCAATTTTTTCATGTGCGCCACAATGTTGATTCGTCACAAAACACTTCGAGGTCTGAAAATCTTACTCAGCAATGAGAGAAGGAACTGTTGCAGCGCTTGATTCAGCGCTGAACGAGGAAAGTCCTCGATGTTGCGCGCTAGCGGGTGATTTGAAATTGGAATTTCATTGGTAACAAAAAGTGACAAAGTTGATCAACCGAACCTATTCCTATGGACTTAAATTTTTTTAAAGAAAAAAAGCATCAAAATGCCTTAAATTTCTTGTCATATACAAGATCAATCTGAAAAGTTTTGAGACAATAACTGAAGATCAATGTGCGATATACATGTATGTTTATTGCTATTGTTCAAAGTACTATTCTTGATTTCATGAACGTGCCAAAATAAATTTTTATATCTTTCAAAAGATCTGTTTTGGAATGATGTTGATCTCTTTTATAACCCTATTCTGAGTTTGTTACAGAAATTTACTACTACTTTCCCAAACTTAAATTTGACTTAAAGTTAGTTGACAGAGTGAGTGAGTCTGGTGAGTAGGATAGATAAAGTATATTAACACTTACCTTCATCAAAAATACTTCAAAGTTGTAATTACTGCCCTATCACCAGTTACAATGCAAAAAATCAGATCAAGAACTGCATGCAATAGCTATTTGCTGTTGTATGTAATATTCTTACAATAAAATTCATCTTAAAAATTTAATGACTAATATTATTGCCACATCAACTAGGAAGAACTTATTTGTCTACACATTCTGAAAGACAAATGATACAATTATATTCAGCTTGAATTAGAAACTTGTATCATAAATGTGTTTAATATATTAGATTAAATTAATAATTGAGACTATTTTTCTAACTAGAAAAATTTGGCTAAATTTTTGATAATTTTATATACAGAATTTATTAATTCTTCTAATAGATTCAAATAAATTACAGCCTATCTTAATCTGTAATCTCATCTAAATTTGATTAAACTGAAAAATGTTTCAATTTTAAGGAATGTACACCTATCATGTCCCGATACAAAGAATGAGGCTTCATTTCATCATCCAACGGTCAGCATTTTCCCATCTGGTAAGTTTTCATAATTAAATGTAATCTTGTCAAATAATTATGCCAAAAACCAGTAATCTGGAACTAGGTTAATTAAATTGTTTAATGATTTTAAAACTTTGGTTTTTCTTATGTAATTATATAATAATAATAATCTATACAGAGTCCAGTGTTAACATTTGATTATAATATCTAACACAAATTCGTGAATCATTAATTTTATTAACCTACTTCTAAACCATGGATTATAATTATTTGATGATTTAGTTTTTAAAATACTGAATATCATTATAGAATTTAACATTCTTTTATAAATCTTATTTTTATAGAGAACATACTTGGGATGAATTCTATTCCCAATGATACTTTACAATGCATACAGTATCCTCACTATGTTACCCTGTGCAGATTTTGTAATTACTATGACATTTCTACAGGGACGGAGAGATATTTAACGTCACCACATCTATCGCATGCTTGTCAGATGTACATGCCATGTAAGTGAAATATCACTGTGGAGAAATGCATAACAAGATCTTTACTTATCTCAATGACATTAAGTATGGCAAAGAAAACAACTTTTTTTTATAGATCAGCTTCTATTTAAAACGAACATTTTAATTAAATTGTACGTAACAATTGGTAAATGTGAAATTGTTATGATTAAATAATTATGAAAGAAAACTCAAAATATTTCAATTTGCATTTTATTGAAATTTATAACAAGCTTTCTCATATTTAAACAGAATATAAAAATCTAACTGCATGACAAAAGCCACAAAATATACAAATAAGAATTTCTGTACATCTTTAAGCCAAAAAACACATTAACCTTAACAACTATTGTCAACAATTTGGAAACATTTATGTGTTTTTATATACACCTAAATATTGCAAGTTCTTTCTCAAATACAGGAAATTTATTAATTTTTCAGTTAAACACTAAGCAGGATTTTAAAAAAAATTTTATATATTTTTCATATTTATCTATATATATATAAAAATTTCCATATCCAATAACTAACTACATATACAGAAAACTATCTTTTGAAGTAATCTACAAGATTGTTAGATTGTCTACCATCCTTATTTTACAAGATTTTGTTGTTCACTCTCAACAATTTTACAAATACTTGAAAGGCATGTTCGATGGGGATGGAATGATTAATTCGTAAAATATTCAAAAAAATATGAATACAAAAAAACAGGAATCTTGAGTGTGAATTTTGTGGGAAAGATATGATGTTTGTGTGCACAAAATCCCCGTGCTCAAATACAAAATTAAGCAACGTATACATCTCTCTGCAGTTGATTTACAAACAATTGATTGGCCATTGCAGCCATGTAATTTCCTATTTTGAGAGTTCTAATAAATACTAACTTTTGTTGACTAAGCATAATACTTAACCCTTTTAGGATTATCACACCCAAAAACATTCTAAATTGTGATTTATGCTATTAAGATTTGGATAATTACATTGATATTGTCAATAACTCCCTGAAATTCCAGTGGATATGACATGCTGTCAAAACTAATTATAAAAAATACTGTTGTTCTATGAATGTTCAATGCATATTTGAGCAAAATATAAATTATTGCTTACATGTTAAAAAAATTAGCAATTTTGTAGATATAAAAAAAATTTTTATAAAATAGCAATTATTCTTTTATATCATTTAAAAAAATTCAAAATAAATATATACAGATTGCACTTTTTAATTTTGTGCATGAATTCTTTTTTTATGTTGCAAATCATAGAAAACAAAATAATTTGATATTTTTATATTTAGAAACAATTGATTAAAACTTTATAAAAAGAAATTAATTATATAACTTACAAATCTAAGGACAACTGTCATAATATTTCAACCAAGAATAAAACAATTAAACAGATACTTTCTTATATTTAGAAATTTTGGATAAAAACTATGTCTACAAATTCTAGTAAGAAAATAAAATATAGACTATTACTGAAAATGCTAATATTAACATATAAAAATTTAGAAATGAAAGTTAATAGTGATAGGATTTTAAAAAATTTTTAAGCACTTTAATTGATTCATTATTAATAAAATTCTCTTCTTTTAACACATTCACTGCCATGAATGTTCTTAAATTTTGGTCCAATTTAATATTGCCATATGAACATCTCATTATTATTATGCTATCAGATATTAACATCACTTTATATTAAGTAATATTTTACATTGTCAGTTGTAAATTATCATCATGGCACTCTAAAATTTATAGGTAGTGATGTCATATAGCAGTTAGCAAATTAGCTAAAAATATCAATAATAATGCATTGTTTGTGAAAAACTATTTCTATACACTTGATGTTTGTCATACATATTTTTATTTGAACCATTAACTGGAAAGTAACTTTTACTAATTTTTGCATATTGTTTATATACAGGGTGTATCAGAATGACGTTTTAAAAATTTGGGGGATTGTAGAGGATGAAATTTTGAACGTTTTGATATAAGGAACCCATAGCTAGAAATGTGATATAAAGTTTCTACAGCGGTAGGAAGTGCTTGACCGCCCTCCACTTTGGTAGTTACCCTTCCATCCATTGATGTTATGTTATTGTTCTCGACTTCTTCCTCTGAAGTTATGTAAAGTCCCTTGTGTAGCAACACCTGTAGGAACAATTCATGAGCTTACAGAGTGCATTTTTACAGCATTTAATACCATCAGAGGTGAGCATGGCCTATTACAGAGAGTCGGACAAAACATGGTTCGTCGTTGCACATTATGTAATGAAGTTGGTGGTCGTCACATCAAATATTTACTCTAAAGTAGTGCAGCCACTGATTCGATATACAGTTTGATTGTACTCTACTATTTTGTCAATAAAACTTGTCATAAATACTGTATTCTGCTGTTTCATTCAGCATACCAACTGCAAAGTGCTGTAGAAACTTTATATCACATTTCTGGCTATGGGTTCCTTATATCAAAATGTTCAAAATTTTATCCTCTACAATCCCCCAAATTTTTAAAACATCATTCTGATACACCCTGTATATATTATTTTTATTTAAAAAGGTACAAACAAAATAAAATTTATAATAAAAAAAATTATATATTTTAAATATATATATATAATATGTAAAAAAACAATTAAAAAGAGAAAGATCTGAAAATACACATTGATCAATAAACTATTTTCATAAAAATACCTCAAGTTAGCAAATATTAAATCACACCAGTTAGTAAAAGTGACATGGCACAGGAGGATATGCTGTTGGTCATTGATAATTGGCATGACAGTGAATGTGATAATTCTCATTAAATGAATTAATCTCAGTTTATCACTTTTATTTTTCTTAATAGTCACTTTTTATTTGCTGACATCTTTTGCAAATAGTTGGCATATTATAAAGATTTCCTAACCTATAATGCTATAAAGCACTCCACTTTTAAACTTTAAAAAAATTTCATACTTATATATCCTATTTTCCTTCAGTAATAATTTTCAACATTTAACAATTTGTTATATGGAAGTTATCAGTCTATAGGAAAACATTCTGGCATCTCACCATTTTCTTTCATTGCAGTGCAGCCAATAAAATGTTAGCCCATCTAATTTTGTCACTATATAAAACTTTGGAACTGGCCTTAAACTATATGCAATAAAGTTGTGTAAAAATTTTAACTTAAAATAAAAATTATTCTAAATTTGGCACTATTCTTAATAAAGAATATACATATACAAACCTATTCTTCACTACTAAAAAAATTTAATTGGAATGTTAACTAAACCCATTAATAACCAAACAAGTTATGCTTTCACATTTAAAAATAAAAGATGCTTAAAAAATCTACCAAAATAAAACCCTATGCTGCATCAATATCATATAAAATTTGCTCTTTTATATTATGTACACAATAGATAATTTGATATTATTAACAAACTTTCATTATTTTATTTTCTGATCCAAAATGCACTGAACCAGTCGAGGTATTAAATATTAATGGTATTCTGCAGTCTCCAAATATCCTAAACCAGCTTCAAGCATTACATAACAATATAAACATGTAAGAAAAACCAATTGGAATGTTGGTTTGTTGGTCTTCCAAAAACTGTTTCAAAAAATATCACCTTAGAAATGGCAGCAATAAACTGCGTGGAGACGGATTGATTCTGATTATTGTGCATAAATTATACGGTGGCAGTTAATTTTTTTATGCGTTCTAGCTGTACCTCAAGTGCCATTCGCAATTTCTTTTCTTCATCTATTTCACTCATAAGTTCAAAAACTAAATTGCTGAAATAATTTCTTTGTGATTCAATTGTTTCTTTTACAGTTTCAATCTGAAAATTAAAAATATTAGTAATTTAATAAAATAATCTGTATTAAAGATAATTCAGAAACATTCTGTTAGAGTAGAGCATCGATTATCTGAATCAATTGGGGACTGGGGTTGTTTGGAAAATCAATTTTTCGGATAACCGATTATGTACGAAAAAATATATTAATCTATCCCATGTTGAAATTCATTCAAATCCTGGCACATCCTTAAGTACTCTCTCATGGTCACACCAGTGCTGCCAGCTAAAACACGCACACCAACAAAAATAATATTGGAGTAGCCCAAGACATAGCCAAAGATTGCAGTGCCACAGCACTAGCAGGAATTTAAATTTGTCAAGTGAAAAGCTTTTGATTAATTGACATTTCTGTTGATCAATATTCGGATAATCAATGCTCTACTGTATTTACCTATCATATATGAAAACTCAACTACAACTACACATACATAAATTATTCTAATGTAATATATTGTACAGTAAGACCCCATGTAACATGGGTGATGCATTCCTAGACAACAAAGCACTAAACAAAACAGCGTTAAACGAGGTCATTTTAACAGAGTAAATAGGGATAGGTAAAACATGTGATCAAAAATAAACAAATTTTACTTTAATTTTAGATTATTTGTATATTTGTTACCGCTAAAGCTCGAAATCCGTTAATGTGCGCATTACCTAGCTAATCTGCAGATTAACTAGGGTGATCCGTTAAAGCTGCGAAAATTATTCCATTTCTCAAATTACCTAGGTAATGTTCAGATTATCTAGGTAATCTGCAAATTACCTACTAGGCACTCGGTAAAGTGAAAATAAGATTTTTGCTGGAACAACAGCAACGTTTCTGTACGCTTAAATTAACATAATGTTATTTATTTAATTTTCAATAT
>NW_019385702.1:110736-118031 GCF_000671375.1 Centruroides sculpturatus | reverse complement strand
AAACAATTCTCCGGCATGGACAAACTTTTTCAACCTTTCTCACGCATCTGACAACGGCTCAACGAGTTTTTCACAGCCTTGTACAGTCAACACATCACACCTTTGAATTATTTGATAATCTTGAGATGATTCTTTCTTCTTGGAAACTTTTATTTGCCTTACATCTTCAATTATGGAATCATACTTTGGTTTGTTATTAAAACACTACGTATTATATTTTAAATCTTCGCTAAAGAGGTTTGTGAAGAATATTTTCTTGATTTTACTCACCAATTCGGTGCTTGCTTGCATTCTAGGATTTAAATTTATCTACGTAAAAAGAAGGAGTGGGAAAAGGAAGTGAAAGAAACAAACTTTTGAACTTTAACGATACGGAAACCGTTAATGTGCAGATTACCTAGATACTCTGCAAATTACCTAGGTAATTTGAGAAATTGAACAATTTTCGCAGCTTTAACAGATCACCCTAGTTAATCTGCAGATTAGCTAGATAATGTACACATTAACGGATTTCGAGCTTTAGCGGTAACATATTGATTTGCATAATTATATATGTTAAATAACACACAAACATATGCACACAGAAATGTAAAGTTCATTTTTTGTAATGAAGTTCCTGACTTTTCTGAAATTCTTGTTCTTTTGTGATAAAATCATGAAGTTTCATTTGTTGCTTTTTTTCTTTCCTTAATGCAAATGTTGGTAGAAGAAGATCACATCCAAAATGCCTTGTTTTGCTTTTGCATTCCTTTCAAAATCTGGATCATTCACTACAATTTGATCAATGATTTCAGTTATCATTACCAAATTTTTACTAAGGAAATTTGTAGAGAAATTTTTTGGGTTCTTTGTTTTCAGAATCTCTATTTTCCAGTTCTACATGAATTCTTTGTTCTGCCAGTTCTTGAAGGTCGTTGTTGGAAGACTCTCACCAGAAACCTGCGGTAACTCCTCAATATCCTCGTCTACATCTCCTAGTTCTGCTGTATCGATTAGGTTGACAATTTAGTCAACCTAATCGATACAGCGATAGACTCTTCTCATTGAGAATTCTTGGATACCTTTAGCCATAACTTCTTCCACACTTTGTTCGTGCATTTATTGGTCAAGTCTTGCCAAGTGAAGCTGATATTGCCTATGGCATCCATGATGTTATATTTTTTCCAAAATTGCACCAAACATAGATTTAAAGAAAGTACACCTTTTTGCCACCTTTTTCTGATTGGTTCTTGTTCATAAATAATCGTATTATATACAAATCAATGAAATTCCACAATAATTTAAATCAGCATAAATTTTGGACTTTTTTTAAGGCTTCGAGCAAACCGCATTATATCAAATCAGCATTAAACAGGGTCTTACCGTATTTAAATTCCTTGGTAATGCTTACGTAGAGCCAGGCTGCACATTGTGCTAATAAATAATAATAATAATAATGTATTTAAATTAAGATTACTGAAATGCTTTGTCAATAATTTTCAAAGTTCTTTTGGAAAGAAATATTCAAAAACTTAGCCACACTCAGAAAAAACCTCAGAAGTGCATTTATGATTACAAAATAAAAATGCAGAAATACAGTCGACCCCACTATAACACTGTTGATTATTCTGTTTTATATGAATTCCATGTTGTACGAGTCACTTAGATTTTACAAATACATGAGCCATTCACAGCCCAGCACACATATTTATAAAATCTAAGTTATTCGTACAACATGGAATTCATATAAAACAGAATAATCAACAGTGTTATAGGGGGTCGAGTGTAAGTACATTTTATCTAAATCAGAGGTGTCCACCTTTTTGTTTCTCTGGGCTACATTGGAAGAAGTCATGGAGTTCTGGGCCACAATATACTTGTGGCCCAGCCCTTAAATATACAAGTATATTTAAGGATTTACATGTCTAGATTATAGTAATAAGTATTAAAACTTTATCACAAAAAAGGATATTTAAAAAAATTACTTCTACAGACACTTTTAATTTCTACTTAGAAATAATAGATAAATTTATTTATTATAAAGGAGACAAACACAAATATTTGTTTTATTTGGCTCTTTAATTAATAAAAAAACAACGAAACATTATTTTAAAGTGCATTTTTATTCAACTAATATATTTATAAATAATATGTAGCCCAAAATGTAGCCAATGCACCAAATGATATTTTTTATGCCAAACTAAAAAAAAGGGTAGCCAAATCTTGCAATGCTGAAAGGAATATTAAATAAAGCTAGAGTTGTGATTCAAAGGATTATAGACCCAAATTTGGGGAAAGGAGAGAAAGGTCAAAAAAATAAAGAAGTGAGAAAGGTTAAATAGACCTTCTGTTATGCAAATATTGATCCTTAATTTTCCAACCTTTCTCATTTCTTTTTATCTTTTGGCCTTTCTCTCCTTTCCCTGAATTTGGGGCTATAATCCTTTGAGTCACGATTCCAGCTTTATTTAATATTCCTTCCTCATTCATACATTACAAGTATTTGAAAATATTTCCTTTCTATTAAAAAATAAAATATGTATAAAGGTTTACGGCTTTGTAAAACTTCTTTTTTGAGGTTTATGCTGTTGAAATAAATAATAAAAAAATTTGTCTGTTTTGTTTACATATTTATTGGGCCATGGGTTTGACACCCGACTTAAATACAAATCAAAGAAATATGATATAATTAATAGTTAGAAATGGTATTATTCTAGCTAATACTGAAATAAATTGATAGCAATTATTTTCAAAATAATATGCATTTTATTTATATATTTACCAATACATGCAAAATTTGATAGTCTGATAGATGGTGATGGTGTTTGAATTGTGTACTGAATTCAAAGTTTATGTAATATATTAAAAAAGGGACTAATTAGAATAAACATTAAAAATTGGCAAGAAAAAAGGGTCCATCTAATTATTTCAGTTTTTATGGCTACTAATAATAAATTATTTTGTACTTAATAATAATTAATAACAGTAATGTAGCCCAGTTTAGTCGGCTTAATAAAATCATCAGACTTTAAGACATTTATACATCTGAAGTATATCTATGATCATCAACAAATCTTAATGTAATCTATGGAATTTTACTCAATAATCAATTGTTTTAAAATTCTATGAATTTTCAATTTACAACTAAATTAATAAATATACAAAATTAAAAAGTTTTTTAGTTTTTTAGGATAGAGTGAAGAAAACAGGAAATCCTAAAATGAACTAAAAATGAATTTAATAATTATAAATTAATTTTTAATTTACTAAGTTCTGGAAGAATGGTTCTGTACAGAAGTGGTCTCCAAAGTTGGGTATGCCAAGTATCACTTTGTGTACCAAAATGTAAGTTTGTAATTTAATTTAAATGTATATTGTTTAAAATAAATAAATAATAAATAATTTGATTTTTGACTGCACCTACACACACATTATATATACATGTTAGGCTCAAAGACTGAAAATTGCTCATTGAGCGAAAAAAACAATCACAATATTTGACCACTATGCATTGTAGTAATTAAGAAAAGACATAACACGTTCTGAATGTTAGCTGATGCAACCATGATATAAAGGAAAGATTGTAACTTGTCAATGGGCTCATTGCAAACACTGCAAACACTTGCGGAGTTTGTATTGTGTTCATTCTTGACCAGTGCTGCCATTTCTAGGTTAATTACCCTTTTCTAGAATAATTTCAACCTCTCAGAGTAATGTTTCGGGTAGTCTTATATTTAGGGTAAATCTAGGGTAAAACTATCCTGTGTTCTGATGCTATTACTCATCACTCCACAAATTTCGCTGGAAAAAGTTTTAGCCTAAAACCATTGTTTTTTCCTATAACTGGAGGGTTTTAGGATATGAAAACAGAAGCTAAAGAAATAATGCAGATTGATGCTAGGTACATGGGTGTACACTGTACAGTGATACTTTGGT
Source organism: Centruroides sculpturatus (assembly GCF_000671375.1). Taxonomy (NCBI): domain Eukaryota; kingdom Metazoa; phylum Arthropoda; class Arachnida; order Scorpiones; family Buthidae; genus Centruroides; species Centruroides sculpturatus. The sequence continues at coordinate 114,116 of NW_019385702.1, read as the reverse complement.
TTTTGTCGACAATCTGTCTGAAAACAATCGGCGAAATCCGAAACCGAAGTCAACGAAAACCGCAGTATTACTGTATATTACACCCAAGTAGGCTTTTGCTTTTCTCAACCTTCATGCCATTGACCCATTGGCACTCTTCATATCAGAGGTAAATTAATACCTCTGATAAAGTCTAAAAATCCTAAGACATTTTAGTTATTAAAATTTTCAAAAACATTAAGAATTGTTCTGATTATTATTTCACAATAATAGTACAGGGATCTGCATCATAGAATCGTTCATCTTATTTTTTTTTTTTGAGCTTGAGCTCAAGCTCAGAGAGTTTTCTCAATTTAGGGTAATTTTCTGCAGTTGAAATTGGTTCGATTGTTTTAGTTAGGGTGCCTAATGTTGATAGGGGACGTGCAGCTACCAGAAATGTTTTAGCTGTTGTTATGAGCATTAATCCATCAGGTCTCTATCAGTTAGAAAACAAGGAATGTCTTCTTGATCGACTTTATGCTCATAATGAATTTACAATTTCTACAGTAACTTTATTAACATTCAGAACGCACCCTCAACTTTATTAACACTTCACTCAGCATTCTTGTTAACATCTGGAAGTAAGCAAGGGTAATGTGTCACTGTAAAAGATACTGTATTGATTAAAATGCAAATGTCGCTCAAAGAACATAAAATGCATTAATAATTAAATGTTGTTGTAAAGTAACCATGTTAAATTTCTGTATATGGAAAATAATTTTGTTACCTGCATATATAAGATGATAGAAGATAAATAAATCATAATGAAAAAAAAAAAAGTTTTATTTTCTTATCATCACTCATTATTAGTTAACATCCAGAACATGTGGTGGCTTTTAACCATAATAAATCTGTCACACAGTGGTTTTTAACTTTAGCAACTAATTTTTATTTTATTGTGTATAGTATATCAAGCAACTACAAGTATATATAATTAGATCTTTAGCACTTTTTAGCAAAACAAAAGAAACAAATGTGTACTTTTCTCCATATATTTTATTTCTTTAAAATTTTTTTAAGTATGAAAATTAAATTTCTAGGAAAACTTGTAGAACTAATGTTGTTCAGCATTAAAAATTGTATTGGGTTGTTGGGAAAGTAATTTTGTTTTTTTCCGTGGAAAAAAAAACTATTTTTATAATAAATATTTTATTGAATTATATATTGACCATTTTGGTCAAATACCTGTTGTCAATCATTTCTGGCAGTAGCATGATTTCACATTCATAAAAGTTTTGATCGTTGCTTACAAAAAACTAATCCAAGTGATTTTTGACATTGTCATTTCAAGTAAATATCTTAGTTAAAAAAAATTTGTATAGACCAGAACAAGTAATAATCTGAGTGTGCTCGATCTGGCGAATATGGTTGGTGTGATAGCACGTCCCATCTAAGTTATGTTTCTGAGGAATTACGAAACTTGTGTGAAATTTGACATTATCATGGTAAAACACTACACCTATTTTGTTGATCAATTCTGGCTGCCTTTTCTGTTTGATGATATTACTCAATTTGTTTACTCAATGGCAGTACACTTTTGAATCAATTGTTAAATTGTCTGGTAAAAGCTGAAAAAAAAATTTCCTTAAAATCCCACCAAACAGCATCTCTAAGAACACGTGGAACCCATATATCAAGCTTTGAAATGAAACCATTTTGTTTCAAGTAACCATAAACAGTTCAATTTGACAAATTTAATCTCTTAGTAATTTCACGTGTTGTTATTCGGCAGTTTGCTTCAATCGCTACCTTTATTTTGTTTGGCCATCCAGAATGTGGTGCATCTTCAATTTTGAAATTGCCAGAACGAAATTTTGTAAACCAGTTTTGGCACTGTCGTTCTGTCAATACATCTCCATACATGTCACACAATTTTTTTCTTACTTGAATAGCATTCTTACCTTTTCAGTAATAAAAGAGCAAAATATGCCAAAAATGCTGCTTTCGATCTTCCAAATTTGATGGGGCACAAAAAATAAACAATTGCACAAAATCAAGCAAAATTTTTTACAAATAAGCCTTAAAATGCTAGCTGTCAAAATATATAATGATAATACAGTTTAGAATGAAAATGACGGGAAAAATATGACTAATCCGTCTAGCGGTAAAAAAAGACAAAATTACTTTCCGAACAACCCAATAAATAAAAATGTTTCGAGCCTAGAATCCATATTTTAAAATTACAAACCACTGTGCATTGTATGATCCTGTATTGTGGTTGCATTGGCTAATGTTCAGAATGTGTTATGGCTTTTCTTAATCACCACAACGCATAGTGGTCAAATAGAAAGCCACAACTCGAATTTCGCTTTGTGGTTGTTTTGAGTAGCCACAACACATTATGGCTGTTTTTACAACTGCCACGACGTGAATTTCACTTCATGGTCGCTTTTTTTGCTCAATGAGCAATTTCAGTCTTTGAGCCTAACATATATATTTTAGGGAGGTACAACTTATCATTATTTTCGTCTTAGGGATACACAATCAAAACAGTTTGGAGATCACAGCTGTACAGTATGCAGAAATTGCAGGTTTGAGTCCTCTTAGGACCAATTCTTTCATTCCAGAACTTTCTTGAAAATGAAATTAAAAACAGTAAACCAAAGCCTGAATCCAGGTAAAATACAATTATCTAACCTGTTTTTGTAATTCAGCAAACTCTTCTTTACTGACTGTATTCTCTTTCAATGTTTGAATTTCTTTCCTTAGGTCATTAATACTGGTTACTGATTCAGATGCAACAGCAATATTGGAACTATTATTAACTGGCTCAGGTTTACTAATTGATGATACAGATGCTGTAGGAGAAAGCTCTTTTGTAGGGGAAACAGATTCAGGCGATTTATTTACTGGTTTATTTTCTGTAGGAAACAAAGTATTTAATTTTAATTTTAAAATATGTACCCAGTTTTATCAAACTGGCAGCTAATTCAAAAAACTTGCATATGACATGAAATTCGAACATATTTTTGCTGCATGGTATGAACAAAAACTCACCATACGACATTACATTAGTTCACAGCGCCATATTTTATTCACTTCTGTTCATTGGTCTCAGTCTGCATGTTTGCTTCCTCGTGGAAGGATCTTGTTTGATAAAGGAAATCTTGAGGTATCATCAGAAAGTGACTGATTTTATTGAAAAGAAACATCCAAAAAAGGTTCACACTGGCTGTATTGCTGCTCAGAGTAATGACATTTGCCTAAGTCATTTTAGAAACATTTTAAAAAGTAGGCAAAGCCAAACCTCTTTGGATAGATATTTTACCAAGGAAATTCTAGTCAGTGAAAGTGAAGGAAAGAAAGCGAAAAGCAGTGAATAAAAATTAAAAAATATATATATATATTTATTTAAAACG
>NW_019385702.1:103102-109258 GCF_000671375.1 Centruroides sculpturatus | reverse complement strand
AAATATTATTTTCAGTGACAAAATGTTAATGTTTGATTAAAATTCTTATTTTGCAGTGTGGAAACATGTAAATCCATGTTATTTTTAATAAAACATTTGTCACTTAATGCAGCAAATTTGGATTTCACTTTAATTTTTTCGTGTCCATATAAATTTGAAACACACCTTAAAATTCCAAACAATTACATAAAATAGTAAATTTTGACGGGCAATTTTTTTTTTTTTGCTATTTTGGTTTTTTTTTTGCTATTTTTTGTTTGTTCAATTTTAAAATCCCACTTTCTGAACGTTTCAGAAAATAGGATTTGAAAATTGCTAGCCAGCTAGCCAGTTATGATTCCATATACATAATATATAATTCCTAAATAAAAATCATAACTAACTCAAGTGAATTTAGATCATTTAAAAATATTATGGATACAAGATCAAAGTACTGTAAAAATATATTTCATGTATTAAATATTAAAAACTATATTAAAATAAAATCGTAATATTCTATAATCTTGGTAACAATATTTTTAAACTGTCTTCCATAAAAGTTTTCAGAATGTTATCATAAGTCAAATGAAAACACAAATATCATTATTATTATTTGATGATACTTATCAAAAATTAAAATTTCTTCAGAACAAAATCTATTAAAAGATTAAATCTCTTATTGTAAAAGAATCAAGAAAATACAAAAAATTATTCTAAGATTTTTTAAGCAAATTTCTTTAGACAATAAGCATAATTAAAATTCACAAAATTAGATGAAACACTAAAATTAAAATTGCCTTCATATTTTGTCCCTTTTTCCCCTCAGGAATATAGTGACTATTGTTAGATATTTTCCTGATGTGTGAAAAGGGACAAAATGTGAAGTCACTTTTAATTTTAATGTTTCTCCTAATTTTAAACATTTTATTCAATAATACAAGTGTTTTGTTTCACTCAATTTTATAAACTAGACTTTTCTTTGTTTTACTTTTGAGATTTCCTTTATCATTTAATATATGATTCCATTATATAAACAAAATATAAATATTAATATTTGACTCAAACTAAATTGAATATTCATTTAAACAGTAATTTAAAACAAAATTTTTAATTAAAAATCATCATCCTACTTTATCTGATAAAACTGGTTCCACTTGACTAGATCGCTTATCCTGATTTTTAGATGTATCTTTAAGCCATGCAGGTTGATGCAATCCATTATCACCATTCTCTTTATCCTAAAAACAATTATTATTGAAGGGAATCAATAAGTTACAAATTCATATTTTAAATTCTAAATTATTAAATTTAATTTATGTACATTTTCTTTATTCATAAATATACGAGATGGTGGCCGACGATTTGGAGCTTTTGCCCTGCTTGCAGCAAGATGTGTTAATTTTTCAGGGGAAGACTCTATAACATCAAATGTTAATTCATCTGATAAAGAAAAAAAATATGAAACATTATAATTAAATTATTTAAAAACTTATAAAACATAACAACATTACATTACCAATACTGCTATCTTGATTTTCTTGTAATGATTTTGCTTTCATATCATCAGTCAGACCAACAGTTCCATTTGTTAATGCAAGTGAAGTAGACTGAGTGGAAGAAGTAGGAGATGATGAATTTTGACTGGAAGCTACAGGAGAAATGCTGCTTGTGTTAATATTTGGTTTAGATCCAAGTGAGGATCTCTGAGGTTTCTTCAAGGGAGGAGGAAGTTGGGGATTTTTACCAGGTAATGGTGGTGTTGGTTTTTCTAGTTTTTCATCTAAAAATATAGTATATTATTGAAGTAAATGATTAACATTAAGGACAAGACTTTAGATTTTAAAGAAAAACCTTTCTTGGGTAGGTCTGGGGCAGGTGGTTTGGGAGGTGGAATCTTTGATGTTCTTTCTGTGCAACTAAAATCTTGATTTGAAACTGGTTTTTTAGGAATATCAGGTTTTACATTACTCTTACTTAATATCACTGTCATTGATGGTTTTTCTGGTCGTTCTGGTCTTCTAAGCTGAACCTAAAAATTATAAATTTTGTTAAGATTTTATAGCATAAATCTATACTAATATTATAAAGAAGTAATGTTTGTAAGTTTGTACGTAGGGGTAATCTCCAAAACTACTCATCCGATTTCAGAAATTCTTTCACTAATATTTAGAATGGAACTTCAGGGTAGACATAGGCTGTATATTATTCTGTTAAACATTCATATAAATTAAAAGATATCATCTAGGGTTAAGGTTTTTATGTCCAATAGATGACGCTACAAGTATGACGACCTAAGTTTGCTTTTCTGAGGCATTATGGTTTTCTGTGAGGATGAACTAAAGCAGATCATCTTCTATCTATCTATATAAATAAAAATGTAATGTTCGTTTGTTCCTACCAATTCCTTTGAAATTTTGACACAACACTGCATTCAAATATGCACGTGTTTTTATATAATATACATGTCGAAATTCCCCCCAATGGGGGAGATGAACAGGATTAAAGATAACTGTGAAGAACTTGGCTTCTATTATACTATTTTAAATGCGGTTTTTTCTATTTTTGATTGTGTTTTAATAGGGTACGTCAAGAGAATGTACACTAAGGGATTTTTTGAAAAATTCCCCCCCCCACAGGGGAAGTGTTATACATTTATAATAGGTACATTTTGAGCCACAACAACGCGTGGCGGGGTCTGTTAGTTTTAAATATAAGTCATTCATATAATATAATTAATCAAAAATCTAAAACTGACTAAACTTTTATTCAGAAAGTCTAATCAAGCAACATCCATCTTTATTTATTATAAATAGCAACCTGTCATACATATACAAGAAAACATCTTGAAATATATCCTGTATAAATGATTATTATTTTACTCTCCTCTTAATGATGTAAATTCAAAAACCATTTTAAGATTTATTAAATATAAAACATTTTGTAGTTTGAACAAATCTTATAAACAATAAAAAATTATATAAGCACTAAATACATACATACAAGAAAGACATTGGCCGTACACAAAGTGTTTAGCTGGCAGAAAAGAGGGTAAGGGAAAGGGGAGAGGAAGAAAGATGGAGAGGAGATAGAGAAAAGAGTAGAGAAAAGTAGGATCCCTCTGAATGGCATACATAAGGAAAGCTACAGTAAATCTATGTTTGATGTTGGTGTGCAGTTTTTAGGCTGCAAGGCCATAGTCCCAAAAGGGACTAAAAGAAAACCTAAGTGTAGCAAACACCAATAATTGAGTGCCACCATGAATAGCTAAGTGTAGAAGTTAGTGCTAAGTGGCTGTTAGTAGGAAGACTTATATCTACTTAATACTAATAAAACTGAATGCCATCACAAATCTTAATACTACTTAACAGCTAGGGAGACAGCGTGAAAAGCAAACAAACACAATGATAAACTAGACAAGACCAACAGACCAACAGAGACAAATGAGCAAGACTCGAAAATTTTTTTATTTTTTATTTTTATGTATTTATTTAATTATATTTTTTTAACATTAACTTACTCACTAACTAAACTAACCTACCATAACCTAGGACAAACCTAACCAAACAACTAAAGTTAACAAATCCTAATCTAATTTAACCTAACCAGAAACCAAGCTAAGAGTCACTAATCTAACTTATAACTAGGACTAATCGAATTTAGACTGAAAAAAGAAGACAGAAAATACGAATTAAAATACAAAGTTGAAAGCTAATTGCCATCCATGCTCCTGGAGCGAGTGCTCTCAAGAACCCCACTAAGGGATATGAATGCGAGTAGATGATGGAAAATTGTATGCATGAATAATACACCCACACTAAATACAGTGGACCCACATTTATCCAGCGCAAAAGGAACCAGGTTTGATCAAGATGATTGAAAATCCAGATAATCAGAAAAATTCATTAATGACATAACAGTTTTATTATTTTTATTTATTTATATTTCTAATTTATTCTCCATCATAACAATCATTTTCATTTAGACATCATTTTCACAGTGTTTACTTCAAAAAAGACTTAAGGTGACTGAAATTCAGTGAAACATTAGTAGCTGAAAGTTTGAGTAAATAACTTGCAAGTTTACAAATGATGAACTTATTAACATGTTGACTAGTGTGAGCAACACAACAATTTTATTCTACAGTAAAGTAGCAATTTTTTATAATTGAAAAATCTTAAAAGATTATTTAATATCTTGTTGAATCTTTTCTAACCTCAAAGAATACTCCCATTGAATGTATAACATGAACATCATATGCCAATATAATGTATATTTATCTTTCATACTTCTGAGATAGGGATTGTGTTTTATAATCTGGATTAACAAGATCTAGATACATGGAGTTCTACTGTATTGATTAATTTGTAAACATATTTTTGTTCAATTAACTTATTACCAAACTGTAAAACGTTTGAAAATTATTATGAAACATATCAGACTTAAGAATGAACAATTACCTAGTTCTGCTTGAAAAACAAATGTAAAGTATAGTTTTATTATCTTAGTATTCCAAATTAAAGATCTTAAGAACTTAAATGTTTTAAGTAGATATTTTCAAATCATTTCAATGTTTGAAATGTATTTAAAATAAATTATTAAATTCTATTTTATTTATTCAAAATTGAAAATATGAGGAAAACTTGATATAAAAATTTATTTATTGCTAAAATTAATAGTATCAGAATATTAAAAGATGAATGAAATTATTCAAATTCTATGTTAAATACATTTATATATGAAACTCAATCAACTAACTATTTTTTTTTTAATTAATATACTATATAACTACTGGATAGCCAATGTTATATGTTGTTATATAGTGATAGATAAAGCTCCTTACAATTTTCTTTCAATTGTTTTCACATTAATATAAGTATAGTCAGACCTAACCCTTGTACAGTAATACAACGAACTTACACGATAGGTGGGACCGAGCGATAACCGCGTAAGTCGGGGTATACTTTCGCAATTCGTCTAAAATCCAAGTCAGATGTATGAAAGCTAATAAATGTTCTCGTTAATCTTATCTCGTCTTATGATATCGTTCACGGTTACAAGAAATCACCGCACAGAGTCTCTCAAGTCTCCGTAGATATAACAAATACAGAAATAAATAACACAAAATAAATTGTAGCTATGTGTCGATTCCGTGCGACACGTCCGAACATGTAAGCTGAACAATAGTGTGGGGGAAGTGAGTAATCGAGAGTTGCGTGGCGCTCAAACAAAAGACAAATCGACGAGATTTGAAAATCGCGTAACTCCGGGTTCGCGTAAGTCGGGGTAGCGTAAGTCGAGGTATTACTGTATACATATGTTATTTGTACAAAATAATTCCGGACGATACAATAGCCACGATTATTTTTTCAAAAACGGAAAATTTTCGTTAGGCATCGACGAAAATTCAAACCGGAGCGACACGCAACGGAGAAAAATTTCGAAATTGGATAGGTTAATTTCACCGAATATGCCACGTGGACGGCTTCGTGGTCGTGGTCGAAGCGGGCGAGGTTTCAAAGATCGTATTCAAAACCAGCGATACCAAAGATTGGAGAATGAGAACGAAACCCGCCTTGAGCTTCGAAGTGATCCCGCTTAGAAGTGAGTCTCCGAGACATACCCTTGCCCCAAATACGGCTTTGCCGTTTTACTTGTTTACAGTAAAATGTAGAAACTGTAAAGTAACCGCATTCCAGAATATATAATCCTCATTATTTATATTTTATTAAAATAATTATTTAACATTACTGAGTTGTATTTATAACATTCGACATTCATTCTGAATATTTGGTTCAATAATATGTTCAACACTGAGTGAGAAAAAAATGGTCGATGAAGACAACGAATTCACACCCAAATTTATCTTTCTATAATTTTCAATACAGTAACAATAAAACAATAAATATATCGCCATTTAATTATTTTGTATTGTGAAAGGTAGACATGTTTACAGTACTAAATAAAATATCATAAATATGAAAAAATTCAATTTATTAAATAGTTCCTTGGCAAAATTTAATTTTTCGAGTTTTTTTTGCAAATCTCCTGAAACCAAAAGTAAAAAAATAGGCAAAAAAAATTCCCTGGTTAAGTGTGTGTATGTATTTATGTGTGTGTGTGCGCCCTCTTAATGCGGAAAAACTTTGTATAGAAAAATCTGCTGTGTAACTTACACAC
>NW_019385702.1:96421-100649 GCF_000671375.1 Centruroides sculpturatus | reverse complement strand
TGACCGTTGTATTATCATTAAAAGACAAATTAAAGTATTTATTTCGATTATCCGGATTTTTTCTTATCCGGACGACCTTCATCCCCAATTAGTCCGGATAATCGAGGTTATACTGTACTTACATTCAACAGAATTTAAGCATAATTTTTTTATATATTGAATTTTTCAATTTAAAAATTATATTCAAAATTAAAATTTATGACAAATAATTTAGAAACTTACTTCTTCTACTCTAACTAATTCAACGAAATTATCTGGAAATACTCCAATTTGTCCATTTAATTCGCCTTTCCACCATCCTTTATCTTCAACCTCCTTTGTAATAATTGTGATTATGTCTCCTTTTTTTAATGTTAACTCATCATCATTCTGTGCTTCATATGGATAAATTACTTGAGCCTGTTCTCTCACTATTAAAATTTTTTCAATACAAATATTAAAAATTTATTCAATATTATTAATAAATTTAACCAATTCTACAAACATTTTAAATTTAAAATTTAAATTTTAGTTATATTCTTTTTCTATATATACAGCAAACCTCACTAACTCTGACTAATAGGGCAGTGAAGATTGTCAAAGGTTACAAAAGTCCAAGTCATCAGGGTATTTTCTCCAACAATGTAGAAAATGAGAATGTGAATATACAGTGCAATAATTTATTATAATCAGCTCTGCACAGAAGATTTATTGCTAAATTCATTATTACAGGAAATGAGCTCAAAAAATTTCATGACAACACAGTATAAAGCAATGTACAGTCTTTAATAACTTACCAACTACAGTAAAATAATGCACAGTATTGAAAAGACTTGATATTAAAAAACACTCAATTATAACTTTTCTATTCTCAAGAAATTCCCAAGTTACCATTTCAAAAAGTTAATCCAATTAGCAAGGGTTTATTTTATTTACAAAATTATTTTGTTTAACTAACTTCAGATGTTAATTTTAATTAAAAATGCAAAATCAAAGGCTACATTTTAAAATAAATATTTAAATAAATAATTTGCAACTTAATACAATTTTACTTAAATATAATATGATAGTTATTCTAATTGAAAATCTTATCTATGTTTTAGAAATTTCTTTTCTTAAGGGTCTATTTACACACAACAGTGGAGTCCGGCACAGTGACCATTTGGTGGCAGTGATGTTGAGCACGGCACAGTGACAAGTATTTACACACAACAGTGATGTGACCATGATGTCAGTGAGTGGTCATGGACTTTTCTGAGGATGAATTGGCTATGATAGCTATATGTTTGGATGAAGAAGAAAAAGAAATGCGATCAAGAAAGTGCCGCAAGTGGGTACATCAAGCATGGACAAAAAATATCAACAGAATGGGAGTTTCATACTATTTATAAAAAATTGAGATGACGAATTTATATATTTTTAAATATTTTCGAATGTCTCAACATACATTTCATACTTTATTAAACAAAACAGAGAAAATATTCATTTTGTACCCAATGTCCATGTACTTCAAATGAGATAAATCAAATAGAACAGGGTGTTGATGCACCATTTCAATTAAATGTTCGTCATCCATTAGAAAACAAAATTTAACGTCAGTAAAAATATCGTTTCCATCAAATGTACTTTCATGGTATGGTCACGCCACTGCCACTGCACAGCACAGCACAGCATTGTGATGGATGAGTCTGGATAGGGTGGTTTAAAACTAGGTCAATGATTTCCCACATGCAAAAATTCACAGCACTATGCCAGCATGTCACTGTTGTGTGTAAATGGACCTTAAATAAGAACTTTTTGTTCAATTACCTGGTTTTGGAGGTAACTTTGGGGCATTTTCAGCATTAGCTGGTAAAGGTGGAGGTTTTTTCAATATGGGCTAAAATTTAAAAAAAATTAAAAGTTAACTTACATAATAATAATGCTTTACATATACAGTAGAGCAGCGATTATCTGAATCAACTGGGGATTGGGGTTGTTCAAAAAATCGATTTTTCGTATAACTGATTATGTACAAGAAAATATATTATTAATATAGTATACAGTGGTACCTCAGGATACGAACGCCCCAGCATATGAAATTTTCAGGATACGACATGAAATTCGAACATATTTTTGCTCCACGATACGAACAAAAACTCACCATACGACGTTACATTAGTTCGCAGTGCCATTTTTTATTCACTTCTGTTCATTGGTCTCAGTCCGCGAGTTTGCTTCGTCGTGAAAGGATCTCGCTTGATGAAGGAAATCTTGAGGTATTATCAGAAAGTGACTGATTTTATTGAAAAGAAACATCCCGAAAAGGTTCACACTGGCCATATTGCCGCTTGGAGTAATCGCATTTGCCTAAGTCATTTTATAAACATTTTAAAAAGTAAGCAAAGCCAAACCTCTTTGGATAGATATTTAACCAAGCCACCTCTATCCAGTGAAAGCACTGGTGAAAGTGAAGGAAATAAATCAAAAAGCAGTGAATAAAAATTAAAGCAAAAAATATAAAACAACACTAATTTTTTTTAATCTTTTCTAAGTTATTTTTAAGTTATTGTTACATTATGTTATGTAAGTTAGATTTTAGTATCATTTCCCTTCTTCCCCTCCTCTGCCATCAGTTTACACCGCCACCTTCGTCTATCCTCAAAAGTAAAGTGCAAATAAAACTATATATTTTTTAAATTAATTATTATTCTATTATGGTTATTTATACATTTACAACTACAAAACGCATTTTTCAGTGTTTTCCTTACTATATTTATTATTATTTTTTAATGTACTACTTAGCTTTAATTTGAGTGTTTTTTCGTTGGAATGGATTATTTGGTTTTACATGTAATCGTATGGGGAAAAATGATTCACCTTACAACATTTTCATGATACGATCTCAGTTTCAAAACGAATTAATTTCATATCCTGAGGTACCACTGTATTAGTATATCCTAATAATAGTATATTAATATATCCCATGTTTAAATTTTTCTCCATTGCGTGTCGCTTCATGTTGAATTTTCGTCGATGTTAGGCCTAATGAAAATTTTTATAATAATAATTGTGGCTATTGTATCATTAAAAATTATTGAAAAATATAAAAGCAAAAAAAAATTATACTTTAGAAGTTAATCTAGTATCAAAAACGTTCAATTCAGCATGACAGTCCAACTGGAATGCTTTCGGTTAACTGACATTTCAGTTGATTGACATTTGGATAATCAATGCTCTACTGTATTAATTAATTAATAGATAAAAATTAAAATCAAAAATATTTTGAAAATCTAATTTATTTATAAAAATGCTGGTAAGGGCTCTTGCTTGATTTTCCCAGCACTTGAACAGAACAAGGACCAGGAAGAAAGTCTGATAATTTTCAATTATACAACAATATAAAATTTAAGTAACAACAAAAGCTTAGATGGCATAATTCTGTTGAATTATAATAAATTTCTCTATTTAAAAAAATTTAATAGTGTAAAAATAACAGTAGCTTAAGTTTACATGATGAAAGCAAAAGTATATATGATATATGATAGGCTCAAAGACCAAAAATGCTCAGTGAGGGGAAGAAAATGACCACAATGCATTCTAACTTCTCAGATCCAGCCGCAATGTGAATTTCTTGTTATAGTACTTCAAAAATGTGCACAATGCATTTTGGCATATTCAATAAGACCATAAAGCAAAATTCATATTGATATTCTTTTAACAATCAACCAAAATGCAATCTGGCAATCAACTACATACTATTAATTACATGAAATTAAGAATGAAAAAAGTTAAATGATTTTTCATCTCTTATTTTGTTAATGCTAATTTTATTTTATAAAATGAAAGAATGAAACAAATTAACCAAGGAAGCAAGTCTATATTTAATAAAACTATCATACACACTTTTTTATCTGCTGAAGATTCTACAGGTGTTAATTTTTTAATTCCATCTTGAAAAATATTTCCAAGTCCAACTCCTCTCACTGGCTTTGGTTTGATCTCTTGATGGCTAGGAGAACTCAATTTAGCACCATCTAAATTAAAAAAGAAAAACTTATTAGTTTCAATAAGATGTATTCAATGTATTCATAAAATAAACTTACATATTATATTTCATATAATTTAAACAGTTGTTATATTCTAAATCAAAATCAAAAGTTTGTATATAATAATAATAATAATGTTTTTGTAGGGGAACTGAAATCAAATGTATATCCAGACTTTTCCTGTAAATTTAATGAAATCTATATATATATATATATATATA
>NW_019385702.1:75097-93073 GCF_000671375.1 Centruroides sculpturatus | reverse complement strand
GAAGTTAGAACATCCTCTGACTTTCCCTTATCTGGTTAAAATCCCGCTCAGATGGGAAATGTTTACCCCTCATTCATTCCCCTTTCATCCGTTCTCATGAAAGAGTTACTGGCCGATGATTGGTCGAAAATCAGCAGATATACAGGGAATTTGTCAGAATTCGGGGAGTTCATCGACAGACATAGAGTGTCCGAACTCCATACATTTTCCTCCTGATGACCAACGTCCTTAGACAAGTCACATACAGAATAATTCCAGAGTTAGCACTTAGAAAACATACTAGGATTTTGTGCACATATTGATCTCCCATACAAAGAAGTAAATGAACTTTATCTCCAGAGTGTCCCTTGCATACAGAGAAGACGAACGACAACTAAAACAGGTTGTATGTTTCTACTGATTTTGTGAGCTCTCTCTCTCGATCGCGCATCGGTATAGTATAAGTCCATGTCTATATCGTGTATATAAATTGTCGTATTATTATCCCTCGTTCCTCGATATTTGTATTAGTTTTACTTATAGAATCATTAAATTTACTTTTGTTTGTTTTATATAAGATATGGCTCTTAATTTGAATCGTAATAAGATCTCATACGCGTGTTAATCTGCGTATAATAAGATTGATTAACTGGTGTCGGGACCCTGACATTTGGGATAAAGACCTCACAGTCTTGAATCCCCTTTTCCTAAATATTACAGCCCTCCCGGTCAAACGAATCTTGACATAAGATCGGATCTCTCGATCCGAAACTCGGAGAACTATTCTCACGGAATAGTGCCAATTAAGTGTTACAAGAGTACTACTTACTCCGTAACCCCGGCTAATCTCACAATAACAACGGTGAACAAGGAGGCAATAGCGCTGTACTGGTGTACCCAAGTGATGAAGAAGAAGGTGCGCGAACAGACATAAAAGAGATCACAGAGCAGATTTTTGATAAAATTCAGCCACACAAAATAAGGGTTAAAATCAAAGAAGTTAAATTAATAAGAGACAATGGTGTGTGCATAAGGGTCGGGAGTGAAGAAGATAGGAAGAAACTAAAAGAGGAAATAGGAAAGATTCAAGAAATAAAAGACAAGATTAAATGTAGAACATCGGGAGGCAAACGACCAAGGGTAATATTACTAAACGTCCTGCAGTGTATCCCTGAAGAGGAGATAATAGAAGTAATGACCAGACAAAATGACATTTGGAGGGGTCTGGAAAAAGATAACATAGAAGAAAAATGTACCATTAACACAGTTATCAAAGGAAAGAAAACAAAGGANAATTCGTTGAAATGATTAATGAGAATTGGAGTATTCTCATACCTTTTATATACACACATTTTCTGTATGCTACGTGTTTCGCGATGTATGCGACTTTATTTGTCAAAATGGAGCTGATGCTTAGAATCTGTTATTCAGTCTTATCTTGCATACTAATTGTAGGAATGATTTCAGTGAGTTGGGCTTTATCACATTTCACGTCATTGGTAAGTACATAATTCTTTCTAACATTTATTGTGATGTTTACTAAATTACATATAATTGGAAAAAATAATTACAATTTACTGATAGGAAAAAAATAATTACAATTTACTGATAGGAAAAAAATAATTACAATTTACTGATAGGAAAAAAATAATTACAATTTACTGATAGAAAAATTCGAATGTTTCCGCACTGGAAATTAACCTGTTACATGACACCAAACGTGTACTAAAGTGTGCAAACATCTCAGGACACATTCTAAAAAATGCCTGTGTAAAATAAATTAATATATAAAAAATATGCTCAAAAAAATTTAAAATTATGATAGCCATATGCTGAAATGCTAAATCCTGTATTCAGAGACTCTTTCACTGGTTTTTGCTCAAAGTGCATACAAGCACTTGAACTATTGTACTTGATGCAAAACAAATGCTAATTGCTTTATACCATTTTTTCTAAAAGTGAAAATTTTTTCATATCTTATTCTATTATCGAAGACTGCTACAAATGTACATTTTTGACAAAGGCAATTTGCCAAAAATACAAATATTTGTAAAGTAACGATACTCGTCAAAATTTAAAATTAAAATCGAAACAAATAATTTTGAAAAATATCACTGATTAACCTAATTTACATGAAGGAGAGGTAAAATCATAAACACGCTATTTTGATATCGTGTCTTTCTAGGAAACTTGATAATAGGGAATGGTTTTCGCTTTTCAAGAATGAAAATAACAAATCTAGAAAAATAATCCACGAACAATTTCACAGATTTCATTTCCACACATTTCATTTTCCACATAGACAGAACATTAGGTCAACTCTTTAATTACCTTAGCCATTTGATTGTCACTCTGAAAATTTTTCAAAGGCTATCCTGAGTACACAAAACTGTATTCTCACTCCCAGTCACTCGAATTACGGAATTAACAGAATCTTTGTTATTGTTCGGGAAGTTCTGATTGTCTGTAGTGACATAAAAGATTTAAACACTTTAATTTCCTTTACAATTTAGACAAAAATTAATTGGAAAATATATTATAAAATTTTTTACTTTATTTATAACTTCGTACGTTGATAATATCAAACAATATATTTAAGATGACGATTCTTTCTTTATCAGATGTATGACAGCTTCTTAAACATCGAAAGATTTTCACCTGCCAACTTTTCTTTTAATTTCAAGCTAAAGGTAATTAATATTTTTTGTAATATTCTATGTTTAGTTTGTGTAAACCTACACCCCACAACAAAGAACGTTCTGAAATTAAAAAAAAAAAATTATAGATGATATTTCAAAAACAATAAACTGTATTTCACTTTGCAGATTAATGATTTTATGAAGAGGTTTGCAAAACATCAATTGGGTATAAGCGTAGGAGTATTTTTTTATGTAAAGCGAAATTTTGTGATAAGAGTAAGTATTAATTATGATAAATAAAATGATTGATTAAAGTTTAATTAAAAAATAATTTTAATGTTATTAATTATTACGAAAAGGCAGAAAAGTTATTCTTGAAGTGTATGTGAAATTCTAAATGCCAATAATAGACGAAAAATTTGAAATATCACATCAGAATTTTCCTTTCTCTTTCCTCCTTCCCTTTGACCTAATGTCCAATTAATTACTCATGTCAAGACCTGTTTCTGCCAAATTTTAAAAATTGTAGCATGCAAACTTGAGATGTAAAGCAAAAAATAGACGTCAAGTCACGTACATTACACGTACACACATACAAAATTCTGTAAGGGTTTTTTTCTACATTTTTCGGTTATGGAGTGTCGATATGCCAAGAAATGCAAAACCAAACCCTCGCATACGAACTGCATTATATCTTTCGTACATTATATAGTATAACAGCTGGTGAAATAATATAACTCTTTCAAACACTTGTAAATGTTTTTGAAAGTTACATCTTTTAAAATATTAATTTTACACTTAAATTACACTGTACTGTACATGTATTATAAAATTTATCTTTTAATCTTTCCAATATGTAAAAATTAAGACAAAATTTATACACAGCTGTCAACGATAGAGTCTGCCAGCCCAATTGGTGATATATAAAGCATAGGTTAGATTTTTACAACACAAGTTATATTAGAATCTGTGAAAACTAGAGGCTCTACAGACTACTTTATTATTGTGTTGGTTATTTGACAATCTACTCTATTATATTAATTAGATATTTAGAAAAATAGAAATAATATAGGCAAAACAATTCAATATATATTCTTTTTAATTTTATTTTTAGGTAATCAATGGATTATATTCCATATTTTCTTCATTTGTTGAAATATCTGGAGTACTGAAACATGATAAGAAATGTATCATTAATTACGGAAACAGTACAAGAATTGGCGGTGATATTACCATTTCTACAAATGAAACATATTAAATTTATAAATTTTAATAACTAGAATAGAAAACAAGTTGAGCAAAGATAATTTAAATAAAAGTTGTAAAAACGTAAGCAAAACTACAGGAATGGTCGTACTTTAAATTTATAAAAAACATAAGATAAATACATTTAAAATTCAAATATTTTGCACCCTTCGTTTGTAAAAGCAAGAAAATTATATAATAAGAAGTATAATAGCTCATGCTGTATGTTTCCACAAAACATTTCTTAAAATATTTAAGATCTGTGTGAAAAGAATAAAGGTTTTGTCGTATACAACAGTTTGTCAACTAATCTGACTCGACTGTTTTAATAATATATCTAGGCAAACATCGACACTTTCTCATATTATATCATAATATAAAACATTGTTATTGTCGCGCCGGCTTCGGAGGACACTAGCACCATGGTGCAGAGAGTGGCAGGACAAGAAAGAATGATTCAAAAAAAAGAACGATTCAAAAAAAAGAAAGAAAAACGATTGAAAAAAAAGAGAATTCGAAAAAAAGAACGTTGGAGATGTTTTTCTTTTAACGAGAGATATAAGGTTTTTGTTGTTAGTGTTGTTAGCATATCTAAAAAGTGTCAGTTCGATAAACTGTATTCTGAATTTATATCCTGAGCCCCACAGCTCGTAACAAATTGGTGTCAGGGGTGGGATATAAATCATTCCGGTTATGCCGAAAAAAGACACTGAAGGGGTTTGTACACGAAGCCAACAGCGACAGCAGGCGATGGATCAGCGGAGTTTTAGTAAATTTTCTGATCGGACATTAGATGGACAGCAAACAGCTGACTCTGTCTTAATTCCCAGCACCTCTGGCACTACTCCAGCACCGGCTATGCTGGACCTATCTGTATTGTTGGCGGCGTTACAAGAGCAGACTAGTCAGTTGAAAAATATGAAAGAAGAGCTCCAGCGAGGCCAAGAAGAGCAGGCACATCAACTGAAGGAACTGCATGTTAGATTGACAGTGATTTAAAGATAATTAAGGAGCAGGTTGAGCATAATGAAGAGCAGGTCCAACGGCGTGAGAATTGAATTGCCAAAGTTGAAGTGAAGATCACAGATGTTGACATAGCTTTGATCGAGCTCATATCTGAGATTGGAAATGCCAATCCCGTTATATCTACGCCAGCAGTACATGGATTTAAAGTATCACCTTTCAACAGGACATCTTCATGGTCAGCTTATAAAATTCAGTTTGAAGCCATGGTGAGGATGAATGGATGGACTAAAGCACAAGCCATGACAGCACTCACGTTGGCCCTTCGCGATCACGCCTTGACTGTACTAGAAGCCCTCGGTACGGACATCACTTACGACCAACTGGTGGAGGTATTGGAGTCCAGATATGGGGACAAGAATCTTGAGCATGTGTATCGGGCGCAGCTTAAGGCCCGTGCACAACGTAGTGCCAAGACTCTACAGTGCTGGGCACTGGAAGTTGAAAAGCTGGTCTGAAAAGCGTATTAGTCTTCACGTGCATTGGTTGAAGGACTACTCGTACAAGTGTTCATAGATGGAATACGAGATCTAGAAGTTCGAGCCGCGGTTAGATTGGGACATCATGAAACTCTGAAGGACGCTTTGACCCATGCTTTGGAGGTGGAGGCAGTAAGACGATCGATCCCATCGTGTTAGGGAGGTTGTAACGACAGGTCCCCAGTGTTACTACTGTAGAGCAAGAGGCCACCTGCAGATGAATTGCCCAAAGCGAGGACACGTTGAGAGAGACCGAAAGGAGAATGGATTTCAGAAGGTAGAGGTGACTGATACCACCACCCAGCTGCAGTGGCAGCAGGGAAACGAGTAAACGCCAGGACTGCGGGGCAGGTGCTGGCTGGTTTTGAGGGAGCCCCAGGAATCTCAATCTCCCAAGCCCACGATGGGAATAGCCTGATTATCCAAGACGAAATTAACGGAACACCATGTAAGCTGACATTGGACACTGGAGCTTCTTGCACGGTCATCAGTTCTTGACTGGCAAATCAGTTTCTTGGGGATTACTTCAGTGGATATGATCGTATTTGTCTTATAACAGCGACTGGGCAGCACATATCTGTCTGAGGCGAAAAGGAGGTGGAATTGCAACTAGGCAACAAGATTTGTCGGCATAAGGTTTATCATTGCCAATATAAAGGACGATTGCATTCTGGGTTTGGACTTCATGAGAGAACATCATTGTGAGATTGACGTCAAGCAGGGAGTTTTAAAATGCGGTTCGGCAGAACTCTTTATGGAAGGTGCATCATCGGGTGAAGCACGCTGCTTGAATCAGATTGTTCTTCCCCCAAAGTCAGAAACTATCGTACCAGTTAGACTACCAGATAACGCTGGTCAGAAGAATCGTTGTGTTCTCATAGAGGGTTTAGACTGTGACCTACCATGAAAGATGGCACGAAACTTGGTGAGGGCCACAGACATTTCGTCAGTACGTGTTCTAAATCCAGGTGATAGAAAACAGGTTGTTGGAAAAGGCACTTTAATGGGCACCTGTGAATAAGTTGTTTGGATGCGTAAATGCCGAGAACAATCTACTGCGACTAACATGAAACATTCCGTGTTCAATGTGTCAACGCTTCTGGAGGAATGTCGTAAGGATTTGTCAGAAGAGAAACTAAACAAAGCTAAAAAAATGTTGTTTCAATATGCCGACATTTTCTGGTCAAGCGACGCTGATATAGGGAAGACTGGTTTGGCACAAAATAAATCGGCAAAAAAAAAACAAAGAGAAGACTGCATTTTCCACAGGAAAGGGTTTGTGGCAATTCAAGGTCATGTCCTTTGGGCTGTGCAATGCCCCAGCTACTTTTGAAAGACTTATGGAGCTAGTACTCACTGGATTGAGTGGGGACGCCTGTCTTGTCTATTTGAATGACATAATTATCGTGGGCAGCACATTTGAGGATCGTCTTCGAAACCAGAAACGAGTGTTATTGAAAACACGAGGGGCTAATCTCAAATTGAGTCCGAAAAAATGCGCCTTCTTTAGACGGCAAGCTAAATTCTTGGGACATGTTGTCTCGGAATAGGGGGTGCAGACAGACCCGGATAAAATCGTCGCCGTAAAAGATTTGCCAGTTCCAAAAGTCAGGACAGGAGTTAGAGCTTTCTTGGGCTTATGCTCCTACTATCATCGGTTTGTGAAGGATTTTGCTGATATTGCCAAACCACTGCATAAACGTATGGAAGAGAAGACACGATTCTGCTGGGATGAGGGTTGTGATATTGCATTCCAGGAATTAAAGGAGCATCTGTGCAACACGCCAATTTTGGGCTACCCCCGACACTGGAAATGACTTTGTAGTTGACACAGATGCGAGTAACACGAGGATCGGCAGGGTTTTGTTTCAACGAAAAGGAAATCAAGAATTGGTTATAGCCTACTTCAGCAAAGTCTTATCCAAACCGGAAAATAATTACTGTGTGACAAGAAGGGAATTAGTTGCCGTAGTTAAAACCTTGCAACATTTTAGCAACTATTTGCTTGGACAAAGATTCCGCTTGTGTACAGACCATGCCGTGTTGAAGTGGCTTTTGCATTTTAAGAATCCAGAAGGACAAGTAGCAAGGTGGATAGAGCTGCTACAGGAGTACAACTTCGTGATTGAACATCGTAAAGGGAAAAGGCATGGTAATGCTGATGCCTTGTCGAGAAGGCCTTGTGCGGATAACTGTATGCACTGTCAGACAAGAGACTAAAGAAATTATTCTTATGCAAATGCTGAAAATGGATATCAGTAACAAGTGGAAGGAAACCTTACAACAGGCTCAGGAAAAGGACGCGCACATTAAGCCGATCCTTGAGTGGTTGAAGGCTGATGCTCCTAGGCCCAACTGGAGCGATGTTGCAGCTATGAGTCCAATTACAAAGAGCTATTGGGCCCAATGGGACAGCTTGACCATACAGGATGGGATATTGTGCCGTAAGTGGGAAAATACCCGAGGGAACAGCTACCATCTGCAAATGGTTGTTCCCAAAGGAAAAGTTCCAGAAGTCCTAAAACTGTACCACAACGGCTGCTCTGGAGGCCATATGGGGGTGAAGAGTACCTTACAGAAAATCCGCGAGAGATTTTATTGGATCTACTCTCGTGATGATGTGGAAGAATGGTGTCGCAGATGTACCAGTTGCACGGCCATCAAGGGACCTCAAACTCGCAGTAGAGATGCGGTAAGGATGTACAATGTTGGAGCCCCATGGGAAGGAATAGCGTTAGATGTTGCAGGACCGTTTCCTGAAAGTGAAAATAGAAACCGGTACTTCATGGTTGTCATGGGCTACTTTACTAAATGGCCAGAGGTTTTCGCCATTCCCAACCAAGAAGCTGTAACTGTGGCTGATAAATTAGTCCACGAAGTATTCTGTCGATTTGGAGTACCCTTATAAATTCACAGTGATCAAGGCAGGAATTTCGAGACTCAAATATTTCGGGAGACATGTCGTGTGATGCTCAATTACTCAAGCAGAATTATGGGGTATATTTAAAGCCCTCACTTACATCAGTCAGCTCTCTCACATAACCTATAAAGAACTACTTGTCTTTACCGATAGTAGAGCTGCTCTACATATACTAAGAAGAGAAAATAACAAATCAGCCCTAGCTAAAGAACTCATAAATTTGGCAACAAAATTAGGAAAACAACTAAAAATCTCCTTCAATTGGATACCCGGTCACGCTGGCCATGCGAGAAACAAGTTAGCTGATAAATTGGCGAAAAAAGCCTCAATTGCACAAACTAAAATAACATACTGGCGGCTTCCTATCAGCTCAATAACTAAGTACATCAACCAACAAATTTGTGCTTTATGGCAAACAGAGTGGGAAGAATCACCCACTGGAAGATTGTGCTTCAAATTCTTCCCATCCATCGAGGACAGACAGAAAAACAGAATATTCAAACCATCGTTCCAAACAACACAATGCCTGACAGGGCATGGATGTTTCAACTCATACTTGTACCGTTTCAAGAAGAGAGACTACAACCATTGCGACGCAGACACGAACAACGAAGATACCGTTCATCACTTCCTCTTCGAATGCACCAAATACACAACCCTCAGAGAAAATTTCAAAAGAATATATATCACAGAAGGGAAAAACTGGCCGCCAAAAGAGAACGAACTTATAATGAATAACAAACTTTTTAAAGCATTTGAGAAGTTTATACAGGACAGTGGTGCATTAGTACCTCAGTTTGGTGATCTGAATTTAAATATACTCAACACAGATACAACAGAAACTAATGACAGTGATGACGACAATAACTACAATTCCTTCACAAGCGATGAAGATTAAAGAAAAATGTTAAAAATAAAGACTGTTATATGTATATAAATTCAATTGTGCTACGAATAACATAGTGTGATTATTAAGTTATAAGTTATCTTGTAAAAATTTCTTGTTAAAACTTTATGGATTTCGATCTGTATGATTACATCAAAAATTCTTTGTCAACTGATTACTAAATGTATTACTTTAAAATTATACCTGTTGTATATTTAATATTTCATTAATGTAATAAGTATTGCATCCCATTCTAAACTGTTATAACTGTAAATATGTATAAAATTATTCAACCAACCATTCGAATTCCTATTATGTAAGCAAAAATTTACTGTTTAATAATGTAACCAAAACTGTATTTATCCATTGTGTTCAATTATTATTTATTTATCCATTAATATGTTTGTATATACTTTGATGCAAAAGATATGCATCCTTCTGTTAATTGCATCTGTATGTAGAAATGTTACTGTTAATTATTTGTATTCCTCTGTAAATATTGTTTTAATAAAGGCGATGCGGGCGCCCATGGGGTCGTGTGGGGGCTTTATGGTTGCTTATTTCACACTTTCCTATCTTCCTTTATTTCCTCTTCTCTCTAACTCTTACTTTCTTTTACTGTTCCTTCCTATCCATACAGGGGTAAAGTCTGCACTAAATCGCAGATAGCCCCTCCTGTTTTTTATTAGAATAGAATAGAATAGAATGCCGTGTGATGGGTACCCACAAAACCAGAACCACCTCGTATCATCCACAATCCGACGGGATTTATGTGGAACGATTTAATCAGACGTTGGATCCGACGTGGAACGATTTAATCAGACGTTGGAAAAGTACCTGGTAAAAGTCATAGAGACTCGGCAACGAGACTGGGACAAACACATTCAACAATTTTTGTTTGCATACCGAAGCGTGGTCCATGAAAGTACGTCTGTGACGCCAGCCTTTGCAAACTTTGGAAGAAAACAACGATTACCCGCAGATTTAATTACCGGTACCCCGCCTGATAATCTACGTAGCATGACTGACTATGCGGACGATTTACGTCATAAGATGAATGACGTATATGACCANTGAAATGTTTAGCTGTATAATTTTTTCCACAAAACTCACTTTGCTATGTACTAGAAAAAAAAAAAAAAAAAAAAAAATTGTATCAAATTGAACCGATTTCTTTTTATCTGTTAGCTAGATAAGTTTTTCCTCTCCCAAACAAGTTCAAAGTTTCAAATATAGAACTCTTTCCCTTTCACAAAGTCATTAGCACCCAACAGTTTTATGACTTTCCAAGGTGAAAAATGGGAGCGATTGAAGTTTGTCTATTTCTAGCTAATACACTTTCTGGTTTAGATATCGAATATTTTAAGTCTAATACATAATATTATAATAATTTTTAGAAGAATCAAATAGAATAAATGATGTTAGAATGTCATTTTCAGTGTTATCAGGAAGTTTCTATTTTGGCAGAACATTTTAAATTTTATGCTTTAGAAAACTTGCTTATTTGTCTAAATATCATCAAATAACATTGAAAAAACCATGAAAATAACAATTTTTTAGCATTTCTTTACATTCTAGATTCTGATTGGTATAGTTGAAGAGGGTGTGGTACTGTGGCCGGAAGGCCGAGCAATCAAGGTGGAAACCTACCGCTCTGGGGACCAGAGATCAAATCTGATTGGGTTGAAAATTTCCCAAAAATTTTTCGGGGATATGTCAGGCACCGTCCCTCATCACCTGGCTACCCCATTGTGGACCTGGCCAAACCTGTAATGGGCTTGCTTAAAGAGGCCTCTTAGTGCCCACAGGGAAAAAGAGCTTAAAAAAAAAAAAAAAAGGTGTGGTACTTCCTGGGAAATTTGAATCAATCTTTTCTGAAAAGACACCTATTTGTCAACTTAATGTCAATCAAACTAGAAAAAACCAATCAGAGTTCAAAAAGGAATGTACAAAAGCTATAACCATCAATTATTTACAACAATGTCTCTCCAGAGACTTAAAATTTAAAAAAATTTTTAATTATTACATTGGACCAAGAAAATTAATAGTTGGAATAGAGTCATATGACTAAAAAGTTTTGGATGTAATGATTATTTTAAACCATGTCAAGCTATAAACTTCCCATGATTGTCAACACTAGTGCAGTTAAAGTAATTAGAGTCCTTGTGTCAACGAAAAGGGTTGTAAAACGGTCCAGCCCCCTGGTCAGTAAACTTAATCCTAACATGGCCCTTCTTCAGAAAAGGCTGTGCATCCCTGCATAAACCATGTATAGATGCCATTAAAATATAGTTTTACAAATGTTAAATGCAGCATTGCTTCTTCTTGTGTTTGTTGTCCGAACACAAAAAACTTTAGCAAAAGTGTTTGTTGTCCTATTTATTCACCATCCCAATTGTTCGTTAACCGATCACTCACTGTATTTCATATGATAATAATTCTTGATGTTTGATCTGATTAACTTACTGCACAAACTTTAATGTAATTTGATTTATTCATCTAATAATAATAATAACAACTCTCCCGTGGTCACCACCTGGTCATGGTGGGAGAGCCCAGTAATTTTACTGAACCATAGAGCAATGCAGGCTGGAGCACAAGCTCCTGGCAGGGACACACATGCCAGTAAGGTCTATGGGGAGAAATGAAGCTAAGAGTGACCACACACCCACATTCTGTGGAGATATTTATCATGGTAGTAACCAGATCTAAGTATGATACCGGCTCAGATGTCGCCCAAGTTAACAAGGTCTGCGTTCGTGGGTTAGGCAGAGGCTCACATTCGAAAAATAGGCCACAGTCTCCCTTGGTTACTGGTGGCAAAAGCAGCATCGGCCCAAGCAATTGATTATGGAATATAGAAACAAACAAATAATCACTCGGTCACCCAAAGGCACTATTATGCAAGGAAATAAACAAAATAGTAACGACAATGCTTCTGATAATTCAACTCTGTCAATCAATAGTAATTACGATGTAAACTCTTCACATCTGCGTATTTTACAGATAAATATGCAACGCAGTAAAGTGGCAAGTTCACTCGCATTAAAGACGGCCAATGACCTAGATATAAACCTATTAATAATACAAGAACCTTATACTTTGAACAATAAAATAGTAAGCTTCGGAGGATGGAGAATATTAACTACAAGAAACGGAGAAAAACCAAAAAGTGGTATAATAGTGAGAGACAACAACCTAGATGCTGCTTTAATTCCAGATTTAATTACACAGAGAATAACTACTATTGCCATCCAACAACAGCCACAACTTTATATTCTTAGTATATATTTTTCCCCTGATGATGATGATAATAATTGTATTGAAGAACTACAATATATAATCAAAAGCCTTAATAGCGACAACTTCATTCTAGTGGGAGAAACAAATGCGAAATCTCCAATTTGGTATCATTATAAAGAAGACCATAGAGGACGCCTGTTAATTGATTTAATGGACAGATATAACCTATACTCAGCAAACACTACTGATGATCCTACCTTTTATACCGTCTATGCAGAAGGTTGGACTGACGTCTTTCTTGTTCCAGTTAATAAAGGCAATGTTATGACTTGTGAAACACTTCTGTGGGAATCTCTAAGTGATCATAGGTACATTTATGCTGAACTTTCAGGTATAACCAACAAAGAAAATTACATCAATTACTATAAGAAATATACTAACTGGGAACTTTACAAAGAAATATTTGCAATAAACTGGAGAAACTACAGATTCAACGAAATTGAGGACGAGGAAAGTATCAATCAATACACCGATCATATCACGAAGGCAATACAAGAAGCAAAACGATTATCAACTACAATCACTAAAACTAAACAAAGGGACACAGTATGGTGGATAGATAGCTTATCTACTCAACAAAAAAAAGTCAGAAAATTTCTAAAGAAATTAGCCAAAACTACCAATGAAGATAAGAAGAACACACTTAAAGAGAAATACAGAAAGGCTCTAAAAACATACAAAAAGTGCATCAAATATTCTCGCACCAACGCATGGCGAGAATTGAAGAAAAACCCATGGGATATACCATACCGAGTTGTCTTTAACAAGAAAAAAAAAATGTCACATTCCAAATATTGTCAAATGGAATGAGAATGAACCAAACTTGGACATTGCAGAAAACATCCAAAATATTCATCATCATCATTTTCTTAATGACAACGACACTTTAGACCTAGAAATACACAAAGAATTAAAAAGCTCAATCCAAAATACATCATCACAAGAAGAAGACAACCCATTCACCTTTTTAGAGATATAAAAGGCCATCAATTCACTAGCGAAAAATGAATCTCCCGGATTGGACAACATCACGGCAGAGATGATTAAAGCTGCCTTTGAGGTAATTCCCATAGCCTTTGTGTATTTGTATAATTTATGTCTTAAAATAGGATACTTCTCCCATGTTTGGAAAAAAGCAAATATAAAATTAATTCCCAAAAAAGATAATGCTACCAATCCAGGCGACTTTAGACCTATAAGTCTATTACCAGTATTAGGGAAAATCTTGGATGGCTTATTAATTAAAAGAATAAATTGGCATTTAAAAGTATCCAACAGAAGTAATATTAACCAATTTGGATTTAAACCTGGTACATCCACAATCCACGCAATTCTCAATGTTAAAGATTTTATACACAGAGCATGGGAGAAAGGAAAGCATGCGATGCTAATAAGCATCGACTTCAAAAAGGCATTTGATAATCTATGGTGGCCCAGCATCATAAATCGTCTTATTGATACAAAATGCCCGAATAATCTGATCAAATTAATGAGAAGCTATCTCCAAAATAGAACAGCCGGCTTTTACATGACAAACACCAATGTGGAAATAAAAATCTCAAAGGGCTGTCCACAGGGGTCCAGATGTGAACCCGGACTGTGGAATTTAGTACTAGACGAACTTTTGGATCAATTTAACAACACAGATGAACTTTGTGTACAAGCCTACGCCGACGACACTTTATTAATGATTGCTCACCAAAACTGTGATAGAGTCGCTGATATAGCCAACAAAGCCCTTACAGAAATAGGAAACTGGTGCAACAAACATAAATTAACGATCAATTATAATAAGTGCGAAGCACTGGTCAATACAAGGAAAAACAAAAGAGGTCAACTTAAGAGATCAATCAGCGTAAAAATCAATGGACATAGTATAAAAAACGTACCTCAAATCAGATACTTGGGAGTTTACTTTGATACAGCCCTCAACTGACAATACCACGTTAATCATATTTACAACAAAATTATTGAAAAGACTAATCAACTGATCAGTATTACTAGAAACACATGGGACCTAGACTCAACTAATACAAAGATGATATACAAACAAGCCCTTGAACTAGCACTTCTATACGGTGTACAGATTTGGAGAGAAGCCTTAAATAATACACATCTGAAAAGAAAACTTTTATCTGTACAAAGAAAATCAGCCATCCGTATTTGTAAATCTTACTGCACAGCTCCAACAAACACGCTTCTTGTGATGGCCAACTTGACACCTATTCATTTGGAGGCAAATAGAAGAATTTGGAAGTGGTTCCTAATGAATAAAAACTTTTCTAGTAGTTCTGAAATGGAAATCTCAACACTTCAAAACAAAGGGAAACCACTGAAAAATATGAACTTTAAGTCACACATTGTCCACAACAATATCGACAATATACCAAATGAATTTAATTTTATGACTGACCCAAAAGCAACTCACCCATATGAAATTTCCTTAGACTTCAAAGAATCAACAGCAAATAATAAAAAGAAACAATTGATAGCCTTTACTGATGGGTCAAAGGGAGAAAATGGTGTAGGATCAGGTGTGGTAGTCAAGAACAGTGAAGGAAGAACTTTATACCAGGCAGCGTTCAAGCTTGCAGATCATTGCTCAATTATTCAAGCAGAATTATGGAGTATATTTAAAGCCCTCACTTACATCAGTCAGCTCTCTCACATAACCTATAAAAAACTACTTGTCTTTACCGATAGTAGAGCTGCTCTACATATACTAAGAAGAGAAAATAACAAATCAGCCCTAGCTAAAGAACTCATAAATTTGGCAACAAAATTAGGAAAACAACTAAAAATCTCCTTCGATTGGATACCCGGTCACGTTGGCCATGCGGGAAATGAGTTAGCTGATAAATTAGCAAAAAAAGCCTCAATTGCACATACTAAAATAACGTACTCGCGGCTTCCTATCAGCTCAATAACAAAGTACATCAACCAACAAATTTGTGCTTTATGGCAAACAGAGTGGGAAGAATCACCCACTGGAAGGTTGTGCTTCAAATTCTTCCCATCCATCGAAGACAGACAAAAAAAAAAACACGATATTCAAACCATCGTTCCAAACAACACAATGCCTGACAGGGCATGGATGTTTTAACTCATATTTGCACCGTTTCAAGAAGAGAGACTACAACCATTGTGACGCACACACGAACAACGAAGATACCGTTTATCACTTCCTCTTCGAATGCACCAAATATACAACCCTCAGAGAAAATTTTGACAGAATATGTATCACAGAAGGGAAAAAATGGCCACCAAAACAGAACTAACTTATAATGAATAACAAACTTTTTAAAGCATTTGAGAAGTTTATACAGGGCAGTGGTGCATTAGTACCTCAGTTTGGTGACCTGAATTTAAATATACTCAACACAGATACAACAGAAACTAGTGTTAGTGATGATGACAATAACTACTCCTCCTTCACAAGCAATGAAGATTAAAGAAAAATGTTAAAAATAAAGACTGTTATATGTAGTGAATTGAATATAAATTTAACTGTGCTACGAATAACATAGTGTAATTATTAAGTTATAAGTTATCTTGTCAAAATTTCTTGTTAAAACTTTATGGAATTCGATCTGTAAGATTACATCAAAAATTCCTTGTCAACTGATTACTAAATGTATAACTTTAAAATTATACCTGTTGTATATTTAATTTTCATTAATGTAATAAGTATTGCATCCTTTTCTAAATTGTTAAAACTGTAAATATGTATAAAATTATTCAACCAACCATTCGAATTCCTATTATGTAAGCAAAAATTTACTGTTTACTAATGTAACCAAAACTGTGTTTATCCATTTTGTTTATTTATCATTTATTTATCTATCGATTAATATGTTTGTATATACTTTGATGCAAAAGATATGCATCCTTCTGTTAATTGCATCTGTATGTAAAAATGTTACTGTTAATTATTTGTATTACTCTGTAAGTATTGTTTTAATAAAGGTGTTGTGGGTGCCCATGGAGTCCTGTGGGGGGCTTATGGTTGCTTATTTCACACTTTCCTATCTTCCTTTATAGGGGTAAAGTCTGCACTAAATCGCAGATAGCCCCTCTTGTCTTTTATCTGAATAGAATAGAACAGAATATTTCCGTGTTTACATTGGAATGTTTTTGATACTAGATGTCACTTCGCGTCACAATTTTTACATTAAAACGAACTTTTAAAATAAAATTTATTTCGTTTTTATATATTCAATATATATATTTTGTTTGTGAAACATAAAAAAATAATTTTTTACGATACAGTAAACATGATTATTATTTTAAAAAAAAATTTTTAGGCTTAACATCGATGAAAATTCAACATGGCGTCACAGGCAACAAATAAAAATTTCAACATTGAATTGGTTAAATGTTGTTCAAAAATAACCAAGTTACATTTCTGTGTGTGATGAATAATTTTGTTACCTACTTATATAAGATAATTGAAGATAAATAAATCATAATGAAAAAGAAAGCTTTATTTTCTTATCATTACCTCGTTATTAGTTAAAGTCACACCTTGTCCTGTATGCGAGATCGTCTTATATGCGAGTAAATACGGTAAATATATGTAAGTTATATATAAATATTTATTTTTAATTTCAGGATAAATCATGAATATTTCAAAGAAATCAAAAACATATCACTTTATCAGGAAAGGAAGATGAATCGTTTCTTAATTATGCTATCTGTTCCATATCAAAAATCTAGCAACAAGTTGTTTAACTTCTCTGGCAACATTTGGTGGTGCCATCTGTTATCATATTTTATTTAAAAACTTATATATATATATTTTTTTTTTAACTATTATAAAATGGCAAAAAGCTTAATTTTGAGGGTAGGGATGAGTTTTATAAAAAATTGTAAATACTAGTAATGAGTAAAATTGTTATTAAATCTGACTCTACTGGAGATACACATCTCTATCTCCCAACTCCTGCGACCTTCAATCACCAAAATTTAATAGCATAAATCCACCTAAAACAAACCTCCCTGCAAAATTTCATAAATTTTCGACAAAAAGCATAGGAATTATTAAGCTTCAACGAGGGCGAACAAAATCCATAACATCCATACATACAGAAAAAATCTCAAACTTTTTGCATTTTTCAATGTTTCAATGTCCTGAATGCATAAATGTAAAAATCTCAAAGGATCATTTTTTGACCAATTGCCATATTTTCCCTCTGTTATATATAACAGCCAGAAAGTAAAAATGCATGAAGTGTTTAGTTCATATAAAGATCTGACTTAAACATAATTTCAAATTACAGTTGTCCCTTGATAATCCGACAGGTATGGGACCAAAGGTGTGTCAGATTACCAAAAGTGTCCGGATTACCGAAAATAATTACATATTTCGCATTGTTTTGCTAGCAGTAACTTACAATATTCTCTACTCCAACTGTTCGAACAGAACTGCTCACATAAAACACACGAAATGTGTGTCATCGAGTAAGAATTGGATGGGGAGATTCACATCGCGACATGCTTCTG
>NW_019385702.1:65640-70950 GCF_000671375.1 Centruroides sculpturatus | reverse complement strand
TTTGACGATGGTTGGTCTCTTTTAGATTTCATCAATAAATAGATCAGTATCGAAATGATCGTTCTCCATTTCGGTCAACGTACGTCCACTTTACCCGAAAACGCGCGATCGAATGTACAGTAACATGGCAGCACATATATCTCAAAGCGCTCGGCTGACGCCCGCAAAACGCGCGTTTTAACAAAAATCTATAAACGCGCGTTTAACGCGCGCTTGGCCAAAAGCGCGCGTTTGAGTGTGTACGGCTACATAGAACTCTTGGTTCTTTAAAACGCGCGTTGAAAAACGCCTAGTGTGTACAGGCTCTAACCCTTTACAAATAAGTGCTATAAATAGACTCTCAGCTATGCCTGCATGAAATATAGACCTAACCAAATCAATCAAGACCGACAAGTACTTTATCCGCACCTTCCCAAATAATATGTTTCAATTGATTTGATTTCAATTTTAATTTACATTAATTAATTTTGATTTTATTTTTAATTTTAGCTATGATTTCAGTTTTTGTTTCGATATAAAGAACAGAGTTTTAAAATTTTAATTTAATTTTAAATTTAAGTTAAATATTTTTAAAATTTAATTATTATTTATTGTTTTAATTAACTGACTACCTAGTTACGTATAAATACAGACGATAACTTAACACTGAGCGGCAGTTGCAATTAAGAGTCCCGCTCGGGCGGAGTATTTTTTTCATAAAATTCTAGTCTGATAGGTTCGATAATTCGGCAGATCGTCTGGCTTTAAAACTATTTTTGATTGGTCCCACATCTTCCTAATTTTTAAGCACGTGGAAATGACCAAAAAAGTGAGAAAAGTGAGAAAATGACCTGAAAAGTGAGGATACTTCAGAAAAGTGAGAATAAGTGAGAAAAGTCAGTGACTCCGAGGCCTGCACTCAGAGAATGTACAACCACTGCAGCTTGCAGTGCTAGAGAATAATCGCCCTCAACCTGAGAGCATGCAATTATATACTATGCAGACATGGTTGAAATATGTAAATGATAACAAATTAACAAGTGTTCTCAGACTAGGAGAATGTACTCAACAAAAAAAAAAAAAAAAACACATAAATGAGATTCAAACCGGAACCCCTCTGTGTGATAGGTGAAGATGCTAACCCCTGCTCCATGAATGACACAGTAGGAAAAGTGAGCCGCGGCAATACTTTTGCTTAATTCTAATCAAATGATTTAGGTTTTAATTTCCTTTAAGTTTTAATATCTTAAGTTAACACTAAAATTTCACCGAAGTTAAATTATTTCATATGAATTATGCTGAAAAACTTTATATATATATATATATAGTTATATTTAGATTAATTAAATATATGTATATATATATTTAATTAATCTAAATATAACTATAATTTGGTATTACAGTGGTGCCTCGTATAACGTACACCTGGAATAACGGACGTTGCGAACAACGGACTTTCTATTTGGCCGTTACGTGGCTCGAGCAACGGACTGGCTGCGAACAACGGACTTTCCGTTTGGCAGTTACATTAGCGAACGTTAGCGCAGAAATAGACTTTCTGCGAACAAGTGCAAATGACGTTTCCACTCTTTTGCTGTTGACAATGACAATCTGCTATTTTTATAATATATTAATATTATTAGAATATATTATTAGTATATCTGAAGTACAGAGCTCCCGTTGGGATTCGGCTTGCTCCCTTGTTTATTACGTACATCACCTCAGTGCAGGGTATTTACATTTATTCAAGTGTTGTGAAAATCATGGCTTCTAAAAAAAACAGAAAGGTGATTTCAATTGAAACAAAACAAGAAATCATCAGAAGGAATAAAAGTTGACAGAAACTTCCTTGCCAAATGGGGAGATGTTCAGGAGTTTACCAACACTTATTATCCAAACACAGTTGAGGCCAACAGGATCATCGATCTCTACAATGATACCCTTGCCCGTCATTTCCGACAGGTGTTGAAGAAGAGAGAGAAACAGACCACCTTGGACATGTTTTTCAAGAAGCAAGCAGGCAAAAAACAAAGGATGGAACAAGAGGAGTTGACCCTGCAAGCTCCGGTAGCCTCTCCTGAATCTGACTCCGATTAAAAAACAATAAAAAGAGACCTGCTGCAATGTGTAAAAGGTCTGTATCTGTATGTATGAATGTGTGAATAAAGTGATCCTCCATCTCCTCCTCACAACATCTGACTACCCGGCATAATTGGTGACTGCTCCATTTTTCATTTTTTTTATGGTACAGTATGGTTATTTTGTGCTGCAGAACAAATTATATGTTTTAACATGTATTTCTATGGAAAAATGCGTTTCGTATAATGGACTTTTCACTTAACAGACGTTCACCTTGAACAGATTAAGTACGTTATATGAGGCACCACTGTACTCCTGTTTTCTAATATCTAAAAAATGTTTACATTCTAAATAGAAGCATTTATTTGAAATCAAACATTTTCAGTCCATGTAACAGACCATACTCAGGATATAACTATTCTAAATAGAACATGAAATGTTAACTATCAAAATAAACATGAATATTTGAACAAAATCAAACACTTAACTATAACAAAATGCCAAGTTTAAATGTAAGCATATTCAAATAAATGAATTAACATTTACAATATTACAATAAAAAAAGTAAAGTGGATTATACACATTAAATTATAAAATAATAAAAGATGAAATGAAAGTATAATGGATTGGATTATGTATATATATATATATATATATATATATATANAGCTCAATAACTAAGTACATCAACCAACAAATTTGTGCTTTATGGCAAACAGAGTGGGAAGAATCACCCACTGGAAGGTTGTGCTTCAAATTCTTCCCATCCATCGAAGACAGACAAAAAAAAAAACACGATATTCAAACCATCGTTCCAAACAACACAATGCCTGACAGGGCATGGATGTTTTAACTCATATTTGCACCGTTTCAAGAAGAGAGACTACAACCATTGTGACGCACACACGAACAACGAAGATACCGTTTATCACTTCCTCTTCGAATGCACCAAATATACAACCCTCAGAGAAAATTTTGACAGAATATGTATCACAGAAGGGAAAAAATGGCCACCAAAACAGAACTAACTTATAATGAATAACAAACTTTTTAAAGCATTTGAGAAGTTTATACAGGGCAGTGGTGCATTAGTACCTCAGTTTGGTGACCTGAATTTAAATATACTCAACACAGATACAACAGAAACTAGTGTTAGTGATGATGACAATAACTACTCCTCCTTCACAAGCAATGAAGATTAAAGAAAAATGTTAAAAATAAAGACTGTTATATGTAGTGAATTGAATATAAATTTAACTGTGCTACGAATAACATAGTGTAATTATTAAGTTATAAGTTATCTTGTCAAAATTTCTTGTTAAAACTTTATGGAATTCGATCTGTAAGATTACATCAAAAATTCCTTGTCAACTGATTACTAAATGTATAACTTTAAAATTATACCTGTTGTATATTTAATTTTCATTAATGCAATAAGTATTGCATCCCATTCTAAATTGTTAAAACTGTAAATATGTATAAAATTATTCAACCAACCATGCAAATTCCTATTACGTAAGCAAAAATTTACTGTTTACTAATGTAACCAAAACTGTGTTTATCCATTTTGTTTATTTATCATTTATTTATCTATCGATTAATATGTTTGTATATACTTTGATGCAAAAGATATGCATCCTTCTGTTAATTGCATCTGTATGTAAAAATGTTACTGTTAATTATTTGTATTACTCTGTAAGTATTGTTTTAATAAAGGTGTTGTGGGTGCCCATGGAGTCCTGTGGGGGGCTTATGGTTGCTTATTTCACACTTTCCTATCTTCCTTTATAGGGGTAAAGTCTGCACTAAATCGCAGATAGCCCCTCTTGTCTTTTATCTGAATAGAATAGAACAGAATATTTCCGTGTTTACATTGGAATGTTTTTGATACTAGATGTCACTTCGCGTCACAATTTTTACATTAAAACGAACTTTTAAAATAAAATTTATTTCGTTTTTATATATTCAATATATATATTTTGTTTGTGAAACATAAAAAAATAATTTTTTACGATACAGTAAACATGATTATTATTTTAAAAAAAAATTTTTAGGCTTAACATCGATGAAAATTCAACATGGCGTCACAGGCAACAAATAAAAATTTCAACATTGAATTGGTTAAATGTTGTTCAAAAATAACCAAGTTACATTTCTGTGTGTGATGAATAATTTTGTTACCTACTTATATAAGATAATTGAAGATAAATAAATCATAATGAAAAAGAAAGCTTTATTTTCTTATCATTACCTCGTTATTAGTTAAAGTCACACCTTGTCCTGTATGCGAGATCGTCTTATATGCGAGTAAATACGGTAAATATATGTAAGTTATATATAAATATTTATTTTTAATTTCAGGATAAATCATGAATATTTCAAAGAAATCAAAAACATATCACTTTATCAGGAAAGGAAGATGAATCGTTTCTTAATTATGCTATCTGTTCCATATCAAAAATCTAGCAACAAGTTGTTTAACTTCTCTGGCAACATTTGGTGGTGCCATCTGTTATCATATTTTATTTAAAAACTTATATATATATATTTTTTTTTTAACTATTATAAAATGGCAAAAAGCTTAATTTTGAGGGTAGGGATGAGTTTTATAAAAAATTGTAAATACTAGTAATGAGTAAAATTGTTATTAAATCTGACTCTACTGGAGATACACATCTCTATCTCCCAACTCCTGCGACCTTCAATCACCAAAATTTAATAGCATAAATCCACCTAAAACAAACCTCCCTGCAAAATTTCATAAATTTTCGACAAAAAGCATAGGAATTATTAAGCTTCAACGAGGGCGAACAAAATCCATAACATCCATACATACAGAAAAAATCTCAAACTTTTTGCATTTTTCAATGTTTCAATGTCCTGAATGCATAAATGTAAAAATCTCAAAGGATCATTTTTTGACCAATTGCCATATTTTCCCTCTGTTATATATAACAGCCAGAAAGTAAAAATGCATGAAGTGTTTAGTTCATATAAAGATCTGACTTAAACATAATTTCAAATTACAGTTGTCCCTTGATAATCCGACAGGTATGGGACCAAAGGTGTGTCAGATTACCAAAAGTGTCCGGATTACCGAAAATAATTACATATTTCGCATTGTTTTGCTAGCAGTAACTTACAATATTCTCTACTCCAACTGTTCGAACAGAACTGCTCACATAAAACACACGAAATGTGTGTCATCGAGTAAGAATTGGATGGGGAGATTCACATCGCGACATGCTTCTG
>NW_019385702.1:63027-64618 GCF_000671375.1 Centruroides sculpturatus | reverse complement strand
CGGATTACCGAAAATAATTACATATTTCGCATTGTTTTGCTAGCAGTAACTTACAATATTCTCTACTCC
The DNA here is from genome assembly GCF_000671375.1 of Centruroides sculpturatus. NCBI lineage: Eukaryota > Metazoa > Arthropoda > Arachnida > Scorpiones > Buthidae > Centruroides > Centruroides sculpturatus. The sequence continues at coordinate 64,549 of NW_019385702.1, read as the reverse complement.
AACTGTTCGAACAGAACTGCTCACATAAAACACACGAAATGTGTGTCATCGTTTAAAAATTAAATGGGGAGATTCACATCGCGACATGCTTCTGTGCAAGCAGACACGTAACGGGGACGGGTACCTTGACGGGAGGTGCGTCAGACTACTGAGCATGTCGGATTAAAAAACGTCGGACTATAGAGGGACAACTGTAAATATATTTTTGAACACACAACATTATATTATTGTTTTGCTTATGTAAAGTATATAGTATTCAGACTTTATCATATTAAAAACAATTTTAATTCTATCACAAATTATAATTACTTACAAAATATTAAAAACAAATTTAAAATAATGTAAATACATTTTGAACTTGTATAATTCTGAAAAATCCTTACCAAATGTCGAGTCATTTCAACAGCAATTGGCATTAATTCTTTAGAATATGTACAAACAATTTTCTGCATCACAGTTGTTAAATCATCATTTTCTGTCTCTCTCATAATATTTAATAATTCTAAAGCAATTGGTTTGATTTTAGGTTCTATGTATCTTTTTGCTGAAATAATAAGGAACATTATAAAATAAAAACAGTATTAATGAATCTATAACCTATAATTTTATAATTTTAAATGAGCAAATGCAAATTATATTAAAGAAGAAAAATTTTAGATTGATTTGTTTATTAGATTTTAATGATACAAGAATGCATTAGATAGTTTTGTGTTAATTCCATGATAAATAAATAATTCCAACTATTAGTAATATGAAAAAATTAGAAATAAACAGCAACTATAAATAACAATTACAAAAACAAACACAAAAATAAAATAACAACACTGTTGCACTATATTGTCAACCTAGAACTTTGACTCACTAAAATAGATATGATAAAATTGTGACTCAGTTTAAATCTATCAAAGTTTACTAGATTAGAGCCGCATGTCACCAGAGTTCAGTTAATAAGTGATGCTGTAAACTAATCAAATCAGTTAAAAACAAAAACTTTTACTATTATAAATAAGAATTATTTATGTAAGAAGTATGCTGGATTACACTTATAATTCAAGATATACAAAACAGTTATCAAATACATCACATAATTAGGTACATATAGATTAGTATTGTTGCGTAGATGAACAGCAACCAGTTATTAGGAACACAAAGGGGTGTTTATTCACTCCAGGCCTGGGAGTGCCATTTCCCCTCTGAAAAAGTGAGAAAAGTGAGTTGAAATACAGAAAAAGTGAGTAAAAAGTGAGTGCAATACAGGTAGCCCTTGGTTTACGCCGGCTCAATTTACACCGATTCACAATAATGCCGCTGTGCAATTTGCTATTTCGTACTGTAATTCCCCAATTTTCCCTATGCTAGACTGATTTTCATTTCAGTATTGACATATTTACTGAGCGCAACATTGTACATTCATTAAAATAAAGATTTTTATTGAATATATTTATTTTTTCTGTTTAATATTATTGGGTATATATACATTTGCATTAAATTAATATTAAAATACTAAACATTTAGGTACCCA